>NC_084609.1:2054243-2056743 GCF_033807715.1 Cololabis saira
AGGAAGGAAGGAAGAAAGGAAGGGAGAAAAGAAGGAAGGGAGAAAAGAAGGAAGGAAGGAAGGGAGAAAAGAAGGAAGGAAGGAAGGAAGGAAGGAAGGAAGGGAGAAAAGAAGGAAGGAAGGAAGGAAGGGAGAAAAGAAGGAAGGAAGGAAGGGAGAAAATAAGGAAGGAAGGAAGGAAGGAAGGGAGAAAAGAAGGAAGGAAGGAATGAAGGAAGGAAGGAAGGAAGGGAGATAAGAAGGAAGGGAGAAAAGAAGGAAGGAAGGAAGGAAGGAAGGAAGGAATGAAGGAAGGAAGGAAGGGAGAAAAGAAGGAAGGAAGGAAGGAAGGAAGGGAGAAAAGAAGGAAGGAAGGAAGGGAGAAAAGAAGGAAGGAAGGAAGGAAGGAAGGAATGAAGGAAGGAAGGAAGGGAGAAAGAAGGAAGGAAGGAAGGAAGGAAGGGAGAAAAGAAGGAAGGGAGAAAAGAAGGAAGGAAGGAAGGAAGGAAGGAAGGGGAGAAAAGAAGGAAGGACAGGGAGAAAAGAAGGAAGGAAGGGAGAAAAGAAGGAAGGAAGGAAGGAAGGAAGGGAGAAAAGAAGGAAGGAAGGAAGGGAGAAAAAGAAGGAAGGAAGGAAGGAAGGAAGGAAGGGATAAAAAGAAGGAAGGAAGGAATGAAGGAAGGAAGGAAGGGAGATAAGAAGGAAGGGAGAAAAGAAGGAAGGAAGGAAGGAAGGAAGGAAGGAAGGAAGGGAGAAAAGAAGGAAGGAAGGAAGGAAGGGAGAAAAGAAGGAAGGAAGGAATGAAGGAAGGAAGGAAGGGAGAAAAGAAGGAAGGAAGGAAGGGAGAAAGAAGGAAGGAAGGAAGGGAGAAAAGAAGGAAGGAAGGAAGGAAGGGAGAAAAGAAGGAAGGAAGGAAGGGAGAAAAGAAGGAAGGAAGATGAAGGAAGGAAGGAAGGAAGGAAGGGAGAAAAGAAGGAAGGGAGAAAAGAAGGAAGGAAGGAAGGGAGAAAAGAAGGAAGGGAGAAAAGAAGGAAGGAAGGAAGGAAGGGAGAAAATAAGGAAGGAAGGTGGAAGGGAGAAAGAAGGAAGGATGGAAGGAAGGGAGTAAAGAAGGAAGGAAGGAAGGAAGGAAGGAAGGGAGAAAGAAGGAAGGAAGGAATGGAGAAAAGAAGGAAGGAAGGAAGGGAGAAAGAAGGTAGGAAGGAAGGGAGGAATAGAAGGAAGGAAGGAAGGAGGAAAAGAAGGAAGGAAGGAAGGGAGAAAAGAAGGAAGGAAGGAAGGGAAGGAAGGAAGGAAGGAAGGAAGGAAGGAAGGAAGGGAGAAAAGAAGGAAGGAAGGAAGGAAGGGAGAAAGGAAGGAAGGAAGGAAGGGAGAAAAGAAGGAAGGAAGGAAGGGAGAAAAGAAGGAAGGAAGGAAGGGAGAAATGAAGGAAGGAGGTAGGAAGGAGAAGAGAAGGAAGGAAGGAAGGAAGGAAGGAAGGAAGGAAGGGAGAAAAGAAGGAAGGAAGGAAGGAAGGAAGGGAGAAAGAAGGAAGGAAGGAAGGGAGAAAGAAGGAAGGAAGGAAGGGAGAAAAGAAGGAAGGAAGGAAGGGAGAAAAGAAGGAAGGATGGAAGGTTGGGTGAGAAGGTAGGAAGGAAGGAAGGAGAAAGAAGGAAGGAAGGAAGGAAGGGAGAAAAGAAGGAAGGAAGGAAGGTTGGGAGATTGAAGGATGGAAGGATGGAAGGAAGGAAGAAGGAAGGCAGGAAGGCAGGAAGGAAGGAAGGAAGGGAGAAAAGAAGGAAGGAAGGATGGTAGGAAGGATGGAAGGTAGGAAGGAAGGAAGGAAGAGAAGGGAAGGAAGGGAGAAAGAAGAAGGAAGGGAGAAAAGAAGGAAGGAAGGAAGGAGAAAGTGAAGGAAGGAAGGAAGGAAGGAAGGAAGGGAGAAAAGATGGAAGGAAGGGAGAAAGAAGGAAGGAAGGGAGAAAGGAAGGAAGGAAGGAGGAAGAAGGAAGGAAGGAAGGAAGGAAGGGAGGAAGGAAGGAAGGAGGATGGAGGAAGGGAGAAAAGAAGGAAGGAAGGAAGGAAGGAAGAAGGGAGAAAGAAGGAAGGAAGGAAGGAAGGAAGGAAGGAAGGAAGGAAGGAAGGAAGGAAGTGAAAGAAGAAGGAAGGGAGAAAAGAAGGAAGGAGGAAGGGAGAATTGAAGGTGGAAGGAAGGAAGGAAGGAAGGGGAAGGAAGGAAGGAGGAAGGAAGGAAGAAGGAAGGAGGTTTGTTGAAGAAGGATGGAAGTGGAAGGTTGGTAGGAAGGAGTGAGAAGAGAAGGAAGGGTAGGGTGTATGAAGGAAGGAAGGTTGGGAAGTTGGAAGGAAGGAAGGAAGAGGAAGGAAGGAAGGAAGGAAGGATGAAGGAAGGAAGGAGGGAGTTGAAGGAAGGAGAGAAAAGAAGGAAGGAAGGAAGGGTAGGAAGGGTGAAGAAGGATGGGAAGGAAGGAAGGAAGGAAGGAGGAAGGAAGGAAGGAAGGAGAAGATGGAAGGAAAGGAAGGA
>NC_084609.1:2064243-2141000 GCF_033807715.1 Cololabis saira
TCTAAACTGAATAAAAATGTGTTTATTTTATATGAAAAAACAAAATGCTTTGATTTAAAGTTTAAAGTGCTTTAATAGCGTTGAACTTGCATGACTGTAGAGACAACCAACCATACTAGTAACTGAAATATCCTCCTATGCTGCTATGTATGTCCACATCAGCCCAGATGTAGAATATAGCCTACAGGTGAAGAATATGGTGTAAAAGTTATTTATTTCAATAATTCAACTAGAATATGGTGTAAAAGTTAATTTATTTCAATAATTCAACTAGAATATGGTGTAAAAGTTAATTTATTTCAATAATTCAACTAGAATATGGTGTAAAAGTTAATTTATTTCAATAATTCAACTAGAATATGGTGTAAAAGTTAATTTATTTCAATAATTCAACTAGAATATGGTGTAAAGTTAATTTATTTCAATAATTCAACTAGAATATGGTGTAAAAGTTAATTTATTTCGGTAATTCAACTAGAATATGGTGTAAAAGTTAATTTATTTCAATAATTCAACTAGAATATGGTGTAAAAGTAAATTTATTTCAATAATTCAACTAGAATATGGTGTAAAAGTTAATTTATTTCAATAATTCAACTAGAATATGGTGTAAAGGTTAATTTATTTCAGTAATTCAACTAGAATATGGTGTAAAAGTTCATTTATTTCAATAATTCAACTAGAATATGGTGTAAAAGTTAATTTAGTTCAATAATTCAACTAGAATATGGTGTAAAAGTTAATTTATTTCAGTAATTCAACTAGAATATGGTGTAAAAGTTAACTTATTTCAATAATTCAACTAGAATATGGTGTAAAAGTTAATTTATTTCAGTAATTCAACTAGAATATGGTGTAAAAGTTAATTTATTTCAATAATTCAACTAGAATATGGTGTAAAAGTTAATGAAAATACGGGACAAATCGTGTCCCGTATTAGTTCAATACGGGACGCAACATTTTTTTCTCAAATAAAGGACAATTCCGTATTTTACGGGACGGGTGGCGACCCTAGCGGTGACGCCTTCAGCGGCCGTCAGAAACACCAGGAACTTAACTCCAATAAAAATGCATAAATATCAAAGAATATTTAGTCAAAGTGTCCCAGATAAAAAGACGGAGGGGACATTTATGCAACCGTTTACAAAATTATTGGAATTCAATTCAATCCCTTACACAATTAGTCCTGGACAAAACATTTGATTCAAGCAGTAGTTTATATTTATTAGGTGACATATGTTTAATTTACAACTAGATAACAAAAAATGCAGGATATTAATTTTGATCACTTACTTTGCAAAGAAATGTATACTTTTATTTTGGAGGAACGATTCCCCTCCATTTTATAAGACTTTCATAGATCAACTCACAGCATTTCTACCATTAGAAAAACTAACCTTGGAAAAATATAATCGTGGCCTCTTTTTCAAGAATTTTGGTTCCCATTATTCTCTGGTTTAGAACTTCATTGTACGCTGATTGCTGTTTTATTGCTGTCATTTACTTTATCTATCTTATGCATCTTTAGGTATTTGAGTTTTGATGCCGCTCTTGTTATTTACTGATGTTATTTTCCATATTTTTATTCACTTACTTTTTTTTCTTCTTTCCAGTTTATTTATTATATTTATTTATTTTTTGTGTATGTTCTTGTGCTTTTTTTTTGGGGGGGGGGTGTTCTTCACGTGTGCACAAAAGAAAATTGTAAGACCTACCGTCATTAAGAATGTATCTGATTGTCTTTCTTTTGTGAAATAAAAATATAAAAATAAAAAATTAAATATAGAAATATAAAAATATATATATATATATATATATATATATATATATATATATATATGTATATATATATATATATATATATATATATATATATATAATATATCAAAAAATAATATTATAAAAATAAAAAAAATATATATATAATAATATAATATATAATATAATAAAATATAATAATATATATATATAAATATAAAAATATAAAAAATAAAATATATACATATATAAAAAAAATATATATAATATATATAATAATATATAAAAAATAATAATATTAAAAATAATATATAAAAAATAATATAATATAATATTAAAAATAATATATAAAAAAAAGAAAAAAAGAAACACCAGGAACGGCTTTCATTCCAGGGAATTTGAAGGGACGTCCGTTTTGTAGCGTTGGATCAGTGTTTCATTTGTTCTGTTATCAACCCGTCTTGAGCTCCGTACTAGAAAGAGAAGCTGCCGTGAAGAACCGGGTCGTTGGACCGGATCAGGCTCACACCCGTCCCTTCAAATACGGAATTGTTACGTAATTGGGAATTAAAAGTTGCGTTCCGTATTGAACGCAGTTTATTCCGTATTTCACGATTGTCCCATGGACGTCTGTCACACATGAACAACAAACTAACGATAATGAACAAAATAAAGGACAGGATATATTAAAGACAGCAACATGTGTTCTATCTGTTATTTATTGATGTTTTAATCTACAGGTGAAGGTCGGAATATTAGAATATATTGCAAAACTTCATTCGTAGTAAATTCAACTAAAGGTGAAATAAATATATTATTTCCCACTACATGCAAAGTGAGATGATTTTGGTGATTCTGGCTCACAGTTTATGAAAACCCCAAATAAAAAATCTAAAAAAATGATTTATGAAATCAATAAACAATTCAAATTGTCAAAAGCTTAAAATATCTTGGTTTGCCTGTAATGAGACTATGTAATGTATTAATTTCAGCTTTTAAGTTGAATTATTGAAATAAATTAACTTTTACACGATATTCTAATTTTCCGACCTTCACCTAAATAAACTGCTTTATAATCTTATAATCTTTATAATGAAATAATCTGCTGTTATTTAGATTTTTACACGTTAATTGAAAAATGTGAATTTTAACTTAAAAGACGTACATTCTGTATGAAGAACATTTTCAACAACATAAAAAGTAATTAAACGTAAGACGGATCCGCAGACTTGAGTATTAAAGGAACAGATGAGCAAACTTTAAAGAGAAAGAAAAGAAGGCAGTGTTTTAGGAAATAATCTGTAATTCTGATACTTTATTTCTATCCGGTCTCTGATCAATAATCTTGATGGGATCTGATCATCTTATTGACTTTAATCAACTCAACTTTTCAGTTTTTACCTCTTTTATTTCAACATATCTTATAATTCCTGATGTTTTTTCTAAATTTGATCTAGAATTTCACCTTTTAATCAATTTCCCTTCAGGGATTAATAGATATTTTTGAATTTTACTTCATTTTTTATTAGTTTCATGTTATTTTATAAGTTCTAACTCTTTATTTCCCTCCTTCTCGGTTGTAAAGCACATTTTCAGACAAACTTGACAGATGTTTGATTGAAAAGGTTGATTTCTTTCGATATTAAACGCCAACATGAAAATCTCACAGTAAAATTCATCAGCTTGTATTGAAAACACATACAAAAGCAGTCAAAAGTCACATTTTTTTAATCCTTACAACAAAACATCAAAGTCTAAACTTATGCAAAACTATCACTTCACAAAACAAGACTGAAAAAGAAAGCAGTGTAATTAAATAACCACCACCCAGGAGTGAAAGAGTGAAAAGAGAAGTGCAGCTTTCTGTCCGGGCCGCTGCCGCCCCCTGGCGGCCGGGCGGCGCAACAGCAGCCTCCTTTATAAATGTGCAGATTACGAAAATAGTGCAGAGCCGGTGTGTCCTCTTAGCTATGAAACACAATCAAATATCTTAAAAGAAGCAGATTTATCAAAACCACAGGACATAGTGCAGCAATGTCCGTCGTCGGACCCTCGGAGTCGCTGTGAGGAACTAAAGATGTGCAGAAATCAGAAGAAACGACACAGTGAAGCTCGTATTTCCATGGACGTGGCGAGTTAAAGCTTCTGCGGGCCGGAGCCCGAGGAGACATGCAGGTGTTTTACTAGTGGAGATGAAGAAGACGAACCCAGATCTGACCCACGTCAGACCCCCAGAGGCTTCCTGAGTTACGAGGAGTTAAGGCAGGGGTCGGCAACCCAACGTGTTTGAGCCAAAATCACAGAAAACTATTAAAGCTGCAAGCAGCGATGAACGGGCCCTCGCGCCGGCAAGTTTCACCAATAAAAGTCAAGGACTCAAAACTGAGTCCGATGACACCACCACGACTCTTTATGTCAAACTATTCAAAAGTTATGGCAGAAAGTAGGATCTATCAAATATGGACCAATCAGAAGAAGGGGCAGGGCTAATCTGCACCAATTATGGTCAAGGACTCAATACCGAGTCCGATGACACCACCCACGACTCTTTATGTCAAACCATTCAAAAGTTATGGCAGAAAGTAGGAACTATCAAATATGGACCAATCAGATGAAGGGGGGGCGCGCTTTTTGGCGTCTACCGTCGCCACGGTAACACTTTTCAAAGAGAAAAGTAATGCGCGTCGTCGCAGAATGGATACGCACATTTTGATGTATAACACACCTGGGTGCACATTACGGTTCGGGCCGTATTAACGGACGAAGAAGTGGCATAAATTGTGCCAAAATTACGCGATTAATTCAAAATGTTCAAAATGGCCGACTTCCTGTTGGGTTTGGGCCATGGTGCCAAGAGACTTTTCTTTAAGTTGCGATATGATTCAGGTGTGTACCGATTTTCGTTAATTTACGTCAAACCGTATTGTGGGGCTTGAGGCACATAGTATTTTCTATCTGAACCAATCAGATGAAGGGTGTGCACGCTTTTTGGCGTCTACCATCGCCACGGTAACGCTTTTGAAAGAGAAAAGTAATACGTGTCGTCGCAGGATGGAGACGCACATTTTGATGTATAACACACCTGGGTGCACATTACGGTTCGGGCCGCATTAACGGCCGAAGAAGTGGGATAAATTGTGCCAAAATTCGTTCGGTTTCAGCCATGGCTCCAAGAGACTTTTCTTTAAGTTGTGACATGATACAGGTGTGTACCGAAGCCAAAACCATATTAAAACCAAAAATATATTTCCCTCCCCCATCTATTTCCATTTTCAAACATTTTTGAAAAAGCTCCAGGAGCCGCCAGGGCGGCGCTAGAGAGCCGCGTGCGGGTTGCCGACCCCCGAGTTAAGGTATTGCTGTTTGTCTTTGCTGTGGGGAGGCGGGTGAACGTCCCTCCACCGTCGACCACAGAGGACCCAAACCGGGTCCGTCTCCAGGTCCCAACGATCCGGCAGTCTGGAGTCGGAACATAAACCCAACATGGACTCCAAGTGAGAAGGAAATGATTGTAAAACTGTGTCCACAAACATCCCAGGTAGCGCAGGAGGACTGGCAGAAACACGGCGGCCATCGGCCGGCGTCAACGGTCCACTTCTGGCCGTCTGCACTTAGCCACGACTGGGACACAGGTAGGCCAAATGTGGCCAAATCTGGACCACAGGTGGCCAAATTTGGACCACAGGTGGCCAAATCTGGACCACAGGTGGCCCAAGGGTTAGGGTTAGGGTTTGGGTTAGGATGGTTAGGGTTAGGGGGGTTAGGGTTAGGGTTTATGGTTAGGAGGGTTAGGGTTAGGGGGGTTAGGGTTAGGGGGTTAGGGTTAGGAGGGTTAGGGTTAGGGGGTTAGGGTTAGGGTTAGGAGGGTTAGGGGTTAGGGTTAGGAGGGTTAGGGTTAGGAGGGTTAGGGTTAGGGGTTAGGGTTAGGGGTTAGGGGGTTAGGGTTAGGGGTTAGGGTTAGGGGTTAGGGGGTTAGGGTTAGGGGTTAGGGTTAGGAGGGTTAGGGGTTAGGGTTAGGAGGGTTAGGGTTAGGAGGGTTAGGGTTAGGGTTAGGGGTTAGGGTTAGGGGTTAGGGGGTTAGGGTTAGGGGGTTAGGGGTTAGGGGGTTAGGGTTAGGGGTTAGGGTTAGGAGGGTTAGGGGGGTTAGGGTTAGGAGGGTTAGGGTTAGGAGGGTTAGGGTTAGGAGGGTTAGGGGTTAGGGTTAGGGGGTTAGGGTTAGGAGGGTTAGGGTTAGGGGGGTTAGGGTTAGGGGGTTAGGGTTAGGAGGGTTAGGGTTAGGAGGGTTAGGGGTTAGGGTTAGGAGGGTTAGGGTTAGGAGGGTTAGGGTTAGGAGGGTTAGGGTTAGGGGGTTAGGGTTAGGAGGGTTAGGGTTAGGAGGGTTAGGGTTAGGGGTTAGGGTTAGGGGGTTAGGGTTAGGGTTTGGGTGGGCCAAATCTGGACCACAGGTTGACCTTCAAGTTCAAGGTTTTTTAAATAGTTGACAGTTTCTTTAAAGAACGATGTTTCAACCCCAGAAACAGTGTTAAGAAGTCTTTTTACCGGCCGAAAACAGAAAACTGTTTACCATCCGTGTGATTGGTTGTCGTGGGTGAGGGGGCGGAGCCTGGAGGATCCGTGGGTTACAGCAGGAAGTGATCACATTCAGTAAATGTTGTTAAATAGAAAAACGCAAGAAAGTGAAGCTGAAGATGAAAGTGTGCTGGAGCCGGTTTGGCTCCGCCCCTCCCCCCGAAAGGACAAATCAAACAACAGAAACGGTGGGCGGGGCCTAATCCGGCCAATCAGAGCAAAGTGGGCGTGTTTAAGAGGGGGGGAGGGGCCTGTGTCTCTAATTTAGCTCTAAAACGAATATTTAAACATGCAGCAGCAAATTATACCCAAGAGCCTTTGCAGCGGAAGTTTAAAATGGAAATGAACCGCAGACTCGGCAGCGACGAACCGACCAATCACGGCCCGAGACGTCCACAGGACAGTCAAAGCCCCGCCCCCTCAGATCTCGTAGTGGAGGTCGTTGAGCTCCAGTCTCGTGTAGTGTCGCCGGTCGAACGACTCCATGGCCTTCCGGCCGCCGACGGCCAGCGCTAGCGTTAGCACGGCTAGCCCCAGCACCATGAACGCCACCACGCCGCTCTTCAGCGCGCCCTGCGCCGCCAACCCCGTCGCGGCTCGGCCGGCGGTGGAAGCGTTGTGGGGGGCGTGGCTGCCTAGGGGGGCGTGGCTACTGGGGAGGGGGCGGTCCGATTGAAGGGCGACTTTGGGAAATGCGATTAGCGTTGATGCGGGAGTCGTCCTGGTGGTGGGCGGAGCATGTGTCGTGGTGGGCGTGGTCTTAGCTGGTGTAGAAGTGGTGGTGGGCGTGGTAGTGGTGGGCGTGGTAGTGGGCGGAGCATGTGTCGTGGTGGGCGTGGTCTTAGCTGGTGTAGTAGTGGTGGTGGGCGTGGTTCTGGTGGTAGTGGGCGGAGCATGTGGTTTTGTGGGCGTGCTAGTGGGCGGAGCATGTGTCGTGGTGGGCGGCGGTTTCGGGGCATCGGTCCGAGCCACCGTCTGTTGTCTGTTCCCCGCGGTGACAGGAAGTGATGTCACAGGCCGGGCGGGGGGGGCGGGGCCGGGAGGACGAGAAGGTTTTCCTTTCTTGGCAAACTTATTTGGCTTTTTGTTGCTCTTGACGACTTTTCTCGCCGGTGCAGCGGTTGTCGTCGTGGCGACGGCGGTGGGCGGGGCCGTAGCCGCGGGGGCCGTGGCGATGATGACGACGGGGGGCGGGGCTGTTGTGGGGGGCGGTGTTGGTGTGGTGGTGGTGGGGGAGGGTGGGCGGGTAGCTGGCTGTACGGTTGTTGCCGTGGTTGATGTTGCCGTGGTTGATGTTGCCGTGGTGCTGGTTGCCGTGGTGCTGGTTGCCGTGGTGCTGGTTGCCGTGGTTGATGTTGCCGTGGTTGATGTTGCCGTGGTACTGGTTGCCCTGGTGCTGGTTGCCGTGGTACTAGTTGCCGTGGTGCTGGTTGCCGTGGTGCTGGTTGCCGTGGTGCTGGTTGCCCTGGTGCTGGTTGCCCTGGTGCTGGTTGCCGTGGTGCTGGTCGCCATGGGGACAGATCTCAGTGTCGGAGGATGACTTAAACCTTAAAGACACAAAGATAACAAAGATGTTAATGTCTTGGTGTGGTTGTCGTAGACGCTGACTCACCTTTGTAGACGTCGTAGCTAGGGCTGTGCGATGAATCGATTTTAAATCTAAATCGGATTTATTAATCAAGACGATGTTAACAAAAGGAAAATCGGAAAATCGATTTTCCTTTTTTGCAGCTGGCTGCATTACGGACGGAGCTCGTCTAGTCATCTTTGTTTGGTCAAGAAAATTGTTAATGTCACTTTACTAAACTCAAGGAGGATTTACAGTATCTTTCAATTGCACTTCATTCCCAATAGGGAAATTTGTTTGCTATTTTCTTTAAGAATAAAGTAATAATAAAATATTTGAAACAATTTATTCCATTGTCTTTTGTAGACAATAGAAAAAAAAATCAAAATCGAAATCGAAAATCGGGTTTTCAGAGAAAAAAATCAGGATTTTATTTTTGTCCAAAATCGCCCAGCCCTAGCCGTAGACTCACCTTTGTAGACGTCGTAGACGTTGACTCACCTTTGTAGATGTCGTAGACGTTGACTCACCTTTGTAGACGTCGTAGGCGTTGACTCACCTTTGTAAATGTCGTAGGTGTTGACTCACCTTTGTAGACGTCGTAGACGTTGACTCACCTTTGTAGACGTCGTAGACGTTGACTCACCATTGTAGACGTCGTAGACGTTGACTCACCATTGTAGATGTCGTAGGCGTTGACTCACCTTTGTAGACGTCGTAGACGTTGACTCACCTTTGTAAATGTCGTAGGCGTTGACTCACCTTTGTAAATGTCGTAGGTGTTGACTCACCTTTGTAGATGTCGTAGACGTTGACTCACCTTTGTAGACGTTGACTCACCTTTGTAGACGTCGTAGGCGTTGACTCACCTTTGTAGACGTCGTAGGCGTTGACTCACCTTTGTAGATGTCGTAGACGTTGACTCACCTTTGTAGACGTCGTAGGCGTTGACTCACCTTTGTAAATGTCGTAGGTGTTGACTCACCTTTGTAGACGTCGTAGACGTTGACTCACCTTTGTAGACGTCGTAGACGTTGACTCACCTTTGTAGACGTCGTAGACGTTGACTCACCATTGTAGACGTCGTAGGCGTTGACTCACCTTTGTAGATGTCGTAGGCGTTGACTCACCTTTGTAGATGTCGTAGACGTTGACTCACCTTTGTAGACGTCGTAGACGTTGACTAACCATTGTAGATGTCGTAGGCGTTGACTCACCTTTGTAGACGTCGTAGACGTTGACTCACCTTTGTAGATGTCGTAGGCGTTGACTCACCTTTGTAGATGTCGTAGACGTTGACTCACCTTTGTAGACGTTGACTCACCTTTGTAGACGTCGTAGGCGTTGACTCACCATTGTAGACGTCGTAGACGTTGACTCACCTTTGTAGATGTCGTAGGCGTTGACTCACCTTTGTAGATGTCGTAGGCGTTGACTCACCTTTGTAGATGTCGTAGACGTTGACTCACCTTTGTAGACGTCGTAGACGTTGACTCACCATTGTAGACGTCGTAGACGTTGACTCACCTTTGTAGATGTCGTAGGCGTTGACTCACCTTTGTAGATGTCGTAGGCGTTGACTCACCTTTGTAGATGTCGTAGACGTTGACTCACCATTGTAGATGTCGTAGGCGTTGACTCACCTTTGTAGATGTCGTAGACGTTGACTCACCTTTGTAGATGTCGTAGACGTTGACTCACCTTTGTAGACGTCGTAGACGTTGACTCACCATTGTAGATGTCGTAGGCGTTGACTCACCTTTGTAGACGTCGTAGACGTTGACTCACCTTTGTAAATGTCGTAGACGTAGACTCACCTTTGTAGATGTCGTAGACGTTGACTCACCTTTGTAAATGTCGTAGGTGTTGACTCACCTTTGTAGACGTCGTAGACGTTGACTCACCTTTGTAGACGTCGTAGACGTTGACTCACCTTTGTAGATGTCGTAGGCGTTGACTCACCTTTGTAGATGTCGTAGACGTTGACTCACCTTTGTAGATGTCGTAGACGTTGACTCACCTTTGTAGATGTCGTAGGTAGACGTTGACTCACCTTTGTAAATGTCGAAGGCGTTGACTCACCTTTGTAGATGTCGTAGGTAGACGTTGACTCACCTTTGTAAATGTCGAAGGCGTTGACTCACCTTTGTAGATGTCGTAGGCGTTGACTCACCTTTGTAGATGTCGTAGGCGTTGACTCACCTTTGTAGACGTCGTAGACGTTGACTCACCTTTGTAGATGTCGTAGGCGTTGACTCACCTTTGTAGATGTCGTAGGCGTTGACTCACCTTTGTAGACGTCGTAGACGTTGACTCACCTTTGTAGATGTCGTAGGAAGACGTTGACTCACCTTTGTAGATGTCGTAGACGTTGACTCACCTTTGTAGATGTCGTAGGCGTTGACTCACCTTTGTAAATGTCGTAGGCATTGACTCACCTTTGTAGATGTCGTAGGCGTTGACTCACCTTTGTAGATGTCGTAGACGTTGACTCACCTTTGTAGACGTCGTAGACGTTGACTCACCTTTGTAGACGTCGTAGACGTTGACTCACCTTTGTAAATGTCGTAGACGTTGACTCACCTTTGTAGACGTCGTAGACGTTGACTCACCTTTGTAGATGTCGTAGGCGTTGACTCACCTTTGTAGATGTCGTAGACGTTGACTCACCTTTGTAGATGTCGTAGGCGTTGACTCACCTTTGTAGACGTCGTAGACGTTGACTCACCTTTGTAGACGTCGTAGACGTTGACTCACCTTTGTAGATGTCGTAGGCGTTGACTCACCTTTGTAGACGTCGTAGACGTTGACTCACCTTTGTAGATGTCGTAGACGTTGACTCACCTTTGTAGATGTCGAAGGTAGACGTTGACTCACCTTTGTAGATGTTGTAGGCGTTGACTCACCTTTGTAGATGTTGTAGGCGTTGACTCACCTTTGTAGACGTCGTAGACGTTGACTCACCTTTGTAGACGTCGTAGACGTTGACTCACCTTTGTAGATGTCGTAGACGTTGACTCACCTTTGTAGATGTCGTAGGCGTTGACTCACCTTTGTAGATGTCGTAGACGTTGACTCACCTTTGTAGATGTCGTAGGCGTTGACTCACCTTTGTAGATGTCGTAGACGTTGACTCACCTTTGTAGACGTCGTAGACGTTGACTCACCTTTGTAGATGTCGTAGACGTTGACTCACCTTTGTAGATGTCGTAGACGTTGACTCACCTTTGTAGATGTCGTAGACGTTGACTCACCTTTGTAGACGTCGTAGACGTTGACTCACCTTTGTAGATGTCGTAGACGTTGACTCACCTTTGTAGATGTCGTAGACGTTGACTCACCTTTGTAGATGTCGTAGACGTTGACTCACCTTTGTAGATGTCGTAGACGTTGACTCACCTTTGTAGATGACGTAGGAAGACGTTGACTCACCTTTGTAGATGTCGTAGACGTTGACTCACCTTTGTAGATGTCGTAGACGTTGACTCACCTTTGTAGATGTCGTAGACGTTGACTCACCTTTGTAGATGTCGTAGGTGTTGACTCACCTTTGTAGATGTCGTAGGTGTTGACTCACCTTTGTAGATGTCGTAGACGTTGACTCACCTTTGTAGATGTCGTAGACGTTGACTCACCTTTGTAGATGTCGTAGACGTTGACTCACCTTTGTAGACGTCGTAGACGTTGACTCACCTTTGTAGACGTCGTAGACGTTGACTCACCTTTGTAGATGTCGTAGACGTTGACTCACCTTTGTAGATGTCGTAGGTAGACGTTGACTCACCTTTGTAGATGTCGTAGACGTTGACTCACCTTTGTAGATGTCGTAGACGTTGACTCACCTTTGTAGATGTCGTAGACGTAGACTCACCTTTGTAGATGTCGTAGACGTTGACTCACCTTTGTAGACGTCGTAGGCGTTGACTCACCTTTGTAAATGTCGTAGACGTTGACTCACCTTTGTAGACGTCGTAGACGTTGACTCACCTTTGTAGACGTCGTAGGCGTTGACTCACCTTTGTAGACGTCGTAGACGTTGACTCACCTTTGTAGATGTCGTAGGCTTTGACTCACCTTTGTAGATGTCGTACACGTTGACTCACCTTTGTAAATGTCGTAGACGTTGACTCACCTTTGTAGACGTTGACTCACCTTTGTAGACGTCGTAGACGTTGACTCACCTTTGTAGATGTCGTAGGCTTTGACTCACCTTTGTAGATGTCGTACACGTTGACTCACCTTTGTAAATGTCGTAGACGTTGACTCACCTTTGTAGACGTTGACTCACCTTTGTAGATGTCGTAGGTAGACGTTGACTCACCTTTGTAGACGTCGTAGACGTTGACTCACCTTTGTAAATGTCGTAGGCGTCGTTGACTCACCTTTGTAAATGTTGTAGACGTTGACTCACCTTTGTAAATGTCGTAGGCGTTGACGCCGGGCGGAGCCTTCATCAGAGGACAGTCGTCCCCCGGGCAGCGGAACAGGAAGCAGTTGTCGCCCCCGGGGGAATGGTTCTTTTGGAACACGGCCATCTTGCACCGGGGGCCTGCACAGACACAGGGGGGGGGTCGACTTCAGCAACGCACAAATATACACTATAAAATAGCAAATCTGCAAGAAAATAATTAAAAATTAAAGCTGCAAGCAGCGATGAACGGGCCCTCGCTGGAGCAATTTTCACCAATAAAGGTCAAGGACTCAAAACCGAATCAGATGACACCACCATGACTCTTTATCACAACCCGTCCAAAAGTTATGGCAGAAAATAGGAACTATCAAATATCGACCAATCAGAAGAAGGGGCGGGGCTAATTTGCACCAATTATGGTCAAGGACTCAAAACCGAGTCCGATGACACCACCCACGACTCTTTATATCAAACCATTCAAAAGTTATGGCAGAAAGTAGGAACTATCAAATATCGACCAATCAGCTACTGGTATCACTTCCTGTTTAGCGTTGAAGTTTGACGCGGCGCCACGGCCACGCAATTTCACGAAAACTCACGATTTTGATAACTTTTCATGGTTAACATCTTTTGTGTCTCCTGAGTGAGTTTTATGTCGAACGGACGATCCTGCTAGGAGGAGTTTGTGAAAGTACCACACGTGAAAATGTCATAAATTGTGCCAAAATGACACGATTAATTCAAAATGGCCGACTTCCTGTTGGGTTTGGGCCATAGCGCCGAGAAACTTTTCTTTAAGTTGTGACATGATACAGGTGTGTACCGATTTTCGTGCATGTACGTCAAACCGTATTGTGGGGCTTGAGGAACAAAGTTTTCTAGGGGGCGCTGTTGAGCCGTTAGGCCACGCCCATTAATGCAAAACCATTAAATATCACATTTTTCGCATCAAAATGAGCATAGTTGAATATCTCAAAAACCGTAATAATGAGACTAAAATATGTTGTAGTACAACGCGTCCCGGGTTTATCAATGTTGTAATGATGTCTGTACGATAAACCGTTGCCTAGCAACAAGCGTCCAAAATAAAATGGAATTTTTTATAAATTGAAAGTTAAATATCGCAAAAACCGTAATAAGTAGCATGATGAGGTTGTACGGTCCCTTAGTGCCAATCGGTCTGGGTGTTTGTAAATTTGAACGATGTCTCTACGATAAAGTTCGAGCAATAAGCGTCCGAATTTTCGCCTTTTTTTTTGCTTTTTGGCATCTAGCGTTGCCACGGTAACATTTTTGACTGAGAAAAGTAATGCCCATCGAGACAGGATGGAGACGCATCCAACGATGTCTGACATGCATGGGTGCACGTTGTGGTTCGGGCCGCAATAACAGACGAAAAAAGCGTGCGGAATAATAATAATAATTCAAAATGGCCGACTTCCTGTTGGGTTTCGGCCATGGCGCCAAGAGACTTTTCTTTAAGTTGCGACGTGATACTGGTGTGTACCGATTTTCGTGCATGTTCCGTGCAAATTTTTCGCCAGGCCTGGCTTGGTGCAAAATTTGGTGAGTTTTGGGGCACGTTTATGGGGAAAAAAGACCCTCATTTCGTTGGAAAAATAAAAACGAGGAAAAAAACAAAAATAAGAATTCCTACAGATACAACAGGGCCTTCGCACTGTCAGTGCTCGGGCCCTGATAATAAAAATTCCTACAAATACAATAGGGCTCGGGCCCTAAAAAAAAGGAAATTCTGAGTTTGTAAACCAAATTAACCTCCTGTGATCACCTGTGATGTCACCAGTGATGTCATCAGTGATGTCACTGCTCACCTGGGCCGACGGTCTCGGAGCAGCAGGCGAGGACACAGTCCCTCTCCGAGCGAACGGCCCGGTTCTCCCGCGCCGTCGCCGTGGCGTTCAGCTCCCTCTCGTTCACCGTGGCGCTCTGGTGCTGCCGGGAGAAACACGTCTCCGGCTCCAGGGCCCACGCAGGAAGTGATGTCATCGCCAGCAGCACGGCGGAGACCAGCAGCTTCAGGAAGTGACGGCCGGAGGCCGGAGATGCCGTCATGGCTGCAGCGGCGAGACGGCGGTTAGATGTAGCTGGACGTCCTGCAGAGAGAGACACGACATCGGAACCTCAGGACCAACATTCTGCTGTTGGTTTTTAAATCACTGAATGGTTTGGCACACCACAAAAACCACAAACGAAACAGGAAACCGACATGGAGCCGACCAAAACACGAGCAGCAATCGACCCAAATCTTGAGATCTGATCACAGTCTGAGCTAAGCTACCGCTAACTAACCCCAAAAACTACAGAGCAAGCATGCAGGTGAACAAGCCAATGTATATGTCTGTGTGGCTATGTGTGTGTATGTGTGTGTATGTGTGTGTGGTTATGTGTGTGTGGTTATGTGTGTGTATGTGTGTGTGTGTGTATGTATATGTCTATGTGGTTATGTGTGTGTATGTGTGTGTGTGTGTGTGTGTGTGTGTATGTATATGTCTGTGTGGCTATGTGTTTGTATGTTCCGTGTGTATATGTATATGAGTGGCTGTATGTGTGTGTGTGTGTGTGTGTGTGTGTGTGTGTGTGTGTGTGTATGTATATATCTGTGTGGTTATGTGTGTGTGTGTATGTGTGTGTGTATGTATATGTATGTATATGTCTGTGTGGCTGTGTGTGTGTGTGTGTGTGTGTGTGTGTGTGTGTGTGTGTGTGTGTGTGTATGTGTGTGTGTGTGTGTGTGTGTGTGTGTGTGTGTGTGTGTGTATACCTGTGTGACTATGTGTATGTATATGTGTGGCTATGTGTGTGTATATGTGTGGCTATGTGTGTGTATGCATGTATGAATGTATGTATATGTCTGTGTGTGTACGTGAGTGTGTGTGTGTGTGTGTGTGCGTGCGTGCGTGCGTGCGTGCGTGTGTGTGTGTGTGTGTGTTTCTGCACTTTGTACTGTATTTTCTTTTGGTATTGTTTAATTTTAATGTACAGGACTGTCTCAGAATATTGAGAATATTAGAATATTGTGATTTTCTGTAATGCAATTAAAAAAACAAAAATGTCACATTCTGGATTCATTACAAATCAACTGAAATATTGCAAGCCTTTTATTATTTTAATATTGCTGATCATGGTTTACAGCTTAAGAAAACTCAAATATCCTATCTCAAAAAATTAGAATATTCTGGGAATCTTAATCTTAAACTGTAAACCATAATCAGCAATATTAAAATAATAAAAGGCTTGCAATATTTCAGTTGATTTGTAATGAATCCAGAATGTATGACATTTTAGTTTTTTTAATTGCATTACAGAAAATAAAGAACTTTATCACAATATTCTAATTTTCTGAGACAGTCCTGTAAATACTGTACAGCACTTTGGTCGACCTCGGCTGTTTTTAAATGTGCTATATAAATAAAATTGGCATTGAACCAGAACCAGAACCAGAACCTCATCAACCTCCGCTCGGCTCGCTGACGTAACCGTCGGACTCTGATTCTTCAGAACTCGTTAGCGCGTCTCGGCGCCCCAGATCTGTCTCCGCCGGCGCCCAGGAACCACAAAGAGATCCGATTTAGAAACCGATCAACGGAGAGAAAAATAGAAAAAGCTAAAAATGGAAGCTGCTCCTGACGGAGGTGAAGACGGCGCTTCCATTTTTAGATCCCGGTGAACGAGGTCAGGAGACGCCGTCAGATCAGGAATCAGGCGCTGAGGAGGGAGGGAGGTGTCAGCGTTAGCCCGGCAAACCGTCAGATTGTATCTGTAGGAATTTTTATCGATTTCCGACAAAATGAGGGCCTTTTTTCCCCCTAAACGTGCCCGAAAAGTCACCAAATTTTGCACCAAGCCAGGCCTGGCGAAAAATTTGCACGGAACATGCATACATCTTTGGTTTGGAGTGACAGAGAAGTGGAGTTACTTCTCAACATTTTGACTTTTTTACCGACATTTTGACTTTTTTACCGACATTTCGACTTTTTTCTCAAAATTTCGACTTTTTTCTCAAAATTTTGACTTTTTTTCTCAAAATTTCGACTTTTTCTCAACTTTTTTCTCAAAATTTTGACTTTTTTCTCTGCCCCCCTTTATTCTCGACATTTCATCTTTTTTCACAAAATTTTGACTTTTTTCTCCAAATTTCAACTTTTTTCTCGACATTTCGACTTTTTTCTCAACATTTTGACTTTTTTCTCAAAATTTTGACTTTTTTCTCAAAATTTTGACTTTTTCTCAACTTTTTCCTCAAAAGTTTGACTTTTTTCTCAGCCACCTATCCCCCCTTTTTTCTCGACATTTAATCTTTTTTCACAAAGTTTCGACTTTTTTCTCCAAATTTCAACTTTTTTCTCGTCATTTCAACTTTTTTCTCAAAATTTTGACTTTTTTTCTCAAAATTTCGACTTTTTCTCAACTTTTTTCTCAAAATTTCGAAGTTTCTCAAAAACTGATATTTCCCCCTCTATGTTTTGAAAAATCCCATCATTTCCAGGAACCTGCATAAATACCTGTTAAGGTGCTATGAGCAGCCAAACCTGGCTGGCGAAAAATTTGCACGGAACATGCACGGAAATCGGTACACACCTGTATCATGTCGCAACTTAAAGAAAAGTCTCTTGGAAACCAAACAGGAAGTCGGCCATTTTGAATTATTATTATTATTGTTCCGCATGCTTTCTTCGTCCGTTAATACGGCCCGAACCACAACGTGCACCCATGCATGTCATACATCGTTGGATGCGTCTCCATCATGCCTAGATGGGCATCACTTTTCTCAGTCAAAAGTGTTACCGTGGCAACGCTAGATGCCAAAAGCAAAAAAAAGGCGAATATTCGGACGCTTATTGCTCGGCCGAACTTTATCGTAGAGACATCGTTCAAATTTACAAACACTCGGCCCGATTGGCACTAAAGGACCGTACAACCTCATCATGCTACTTATTACGGTTTTTGCGATATTTAACTTTCAATAAAAAAAAAAAATTCCATTTTATTTTGGACGCTTGTTGCTAGGCAACGGTTTATCGTACAGACATCATTACAACATTGACAAACCCGAGACGCTTTGTACTGCAACATATTTTAGTCTCATCATGCTAGCTATTACGGTTTTTGAGATATTCAACTATGCTCATTTTGATGCGATAAATGTGATATTTAATGGTTTGCATTAATGGGCGTGGCCTAACGGCTCAACAGCGCCCCCTAGAAACCTTTGTGCCTCAAGCCCCACAATACGGTTTGACGTACATGCACGAAAATCGGTACACACCTGTATCATGTCACAACTTAAAGAAAAGTCTCTTGGAGCCATGGCCCAAACCCAACAGGAAGTCGGCACAAGGAATTTATTCATTCATCAAATTTATTTATTTATTTATTTATTTATTTATTTATTTATTTATTTATTTATTTATTTATTTATTTATTTATTTATTTATTTATTTATTCATTTATTTATTGATGTATGTATTAAATAAATACTATATAAATAAAAATAAAAATAAATAATATAATTATAATAATAATATATAATATAATAATATATAATAAATAATATATAAATATATATTTATATATGTACTTAATATATATATATATATATATATATATATATATATATATATATATATATATATATATATATATATAAATAATATATAATATATTATATAATTAATATAATATATAATATTATAAATATTATAATAATATATGATATAATAATAATATATAAGATAATATATAATAATATAATTATATATAATAAATAAGAATGTATTTATTCATCGCTGCTTACAACTTTAATTTATTTATTTATTCTTTATTTCAATTATTGATCAAAAAACAACAAACAATTCAATATAAACACTAATGTTCCTAAATTCTGAATGAAAGGGAGCAGAAAAAGGGGCAGATTTAATCTGCTCCTTTTTGCCAATAAATCAATTTACAAAGAACGTAAATTAAAAAACAACAACAAAGTAAATAAAAAACTAAACTAAAATATCTGCCGGCGACACAGACACAAACATTCCTTTTTAGTTCCAAGTTACAATTCAGTTAAAACCATTCAACAACAACAACAATGTTTCTACCTTTCATGACACTGGGTCTGTCAATCAAACATAACTAACATATTTCATTATATTTCCTTAACATACCGGCTTTAATTGTTCTTTTGAATGTAATGTTTGATTTGGATTCTTTGTTTTCTTTGTTCAGATTGTTCCATAAACTGATTCTTTCACAGAAACACAACGTTCCATCAATTTACACTGCAAAACTTAAAATATTTGTCTTATTTCTAGTTAAAATGTCTCATTTTTAGTAAAAAAAATCTCATTACACTTAAAACAAGACTCATCACTGGAAAAAACAACAATTTCCACCTGTTTCAAGTAGATTTTCACTTGAAATAAGTAGAAAAATCTGCCAGTGAAACAAGATTTTTTGCTTGTAATAAGAAGATAAATCTTGTCCCACTGGCAGATTTTTCTACTTATTTCAAGTGAAAATGTATTTGAAACAGGTGAAAAATGTCAAATAACAAGTTATTTTTCTGGTGATGACTCTTGTTTTAAGTGTAATGATATTTTTTGACTAAAAATTAGACATTTTAACTGGAAATAAGACAAATATTCCTGGTAAGATTTTGAGTTTTTGCAGTGTTGTCCTGAATCTTGTTTTTTTTTTAAACATCTCTGTTTTTTTTAAGTTATACTTGCTTTCTCTTTTTCCAAATCTTTTCTGAACGTTGATTGGTAAAGTTTTCTTATGAGCTTTAAACATCATTTGGTTCCAGAGACTCACCGATCGGTCGGTGCGAACGTTCCTCCATCAGGTCCTGGGCCGGGTTTGGGTCCAGAGTCCACAGGACCGGACTTTAGCCCTCCTGCAGAGACGTTAGCGTTTATCTGACCCGTTATCAGGTTACAGCCCGGATTATCACGTCTGGACACGTCACCACCCGATAAGATGACACTTTAGACATTAAACTTAAGGTAAAGAGATAAAAATAAACTCTGAGGCCGGGTATTTACAAAAACGGATATTTCCCCCTCGAGTGACAGAGAGGTGGAGTTACTTCTCGACATTTTGACTTGTTTATCAAAATTTCAACTTTTTTCTCAAAATTTCAACTTTTTTCTCAAAATTTCGACTTTTGCTCAAAATTTTGACTTTTTTCTCAACATTTTGACTTTTTTCTCAAAATGTTGACTTTTTTCTCAAAATGTTTACTTTTTCTCGACTTTTTTCTCAAAATTTAGACTTTTTTCTCGACATTTCGACTCTTCTCAAAATTTTGACTTTTTCTCTATATTTTTCTCAAAATTTAGACTTTTTTTCGGCCACCTATCCCCCCTTTTTTTTGACATTTCAACTTTTTTCTCAGAATTTTGACTTTTTTCACAAAATGTTGACTTTTTCTCGACTTTTTTCTCAAATTTAAATTTTTTTCTCGACTTTTTTCTCAAAATTTTGACTTTTTTATCAAAATTTCGACTCTTCTCAAAATTTTGACTTTTTCTCTATCTTTTTCTCAAAATTTAGACTTTTTTTCGGCCACCTATCCCCCATTTTTCTCGACATTTCGACTTTTTTCTCAAAATTTCGTCTTTTTCTCGACTTTTTTCTCAAAATTTCTCAAAAACGGATATTTCCCTCTACGTTTATAAAAATGCCATCATTTCCAGGAACCTGCATAAATATCTGTTAAGGTGCTATGAGCAGCCAAACCTACAGGGGGCAGTGTAACGAGAAGATAAAGTCATGCTAGCCAATTAGAATCCTGGAAAAAAACATCAACAAATGACACGAGTAACTTCCAGTTACTTCCAAGATGAACCAGAGTCTTTGGTTTGGAGTGACAGAGAAGTGGAGTTACTTCTCAACATTTTGACTTTTTCTCAAAATTTCGACTCTTTTCTCGAATTTTTTCTCCAAATTTCGACTTTTTTCTCAAAATTTCGACTCTTTTCTCGACTTTTTTATCCAAATTTCGACTCTTTTCTCGACTTTTTTCTCAAAATTTTGACTTTTTTCTCAAAATTTCGACTCTTTTCTCGAATTCTTTCTCAAAATTTTGACTTTTTTCTCAAAATTTCGACTCTTTTCTCGACTTTTTTCTCAAAATTTCGACTTTTTCTCAAAATTTCGTCTTTTTTCTCAAAATTTTTCAAAAACGGATATTTCCCCCTCTACGTTTATAAAAATCCATCATTTCCAGGAACCTGCATAAATATCTGTTAAGGTGCTATGAGCAGCCAGACCTACAGGGGGCAGTGTAACGAGAAGATAAAGTCATGCTAGCCAATCAGAATCCTGGAAAAAAACATCAACAAATGACACGAGTAACTTCCAGTTACTTCCAAGATGAACCAGAGTCTTTGGTTTGGAGTGACAGAGAAGTGGAGTTACTTCTTGACATTTCGACTTTTCTATCGACATTTTGACTCTTTTCTCAAAATTTCGACTTTTTCTCAACTTTTTTCTCAAAATTTTGACCTTTTTCACAAAAACTTGACTCTTTTCTCAAAATTTTGACTTTTTTCCTCAAAATTTTGACTTTTTCTCGACTTTTTTCTCCAAATTTTGACTCTTTTCTCAAAATTTCGACTTTTTCTCAACTTTTTTCTCAAAATTTTGACCTTTTTCACAAAAACTTGACTCTTTTCTCAAAATTTTGACTTTTTTCCTCAAAATTTTGACTTTTTCTCGACTTTTTTCTCAAAATTTTGACTCTTTTCTCAAAATTTCGACTTTTTCTCAACTTTTTTCTCAAAATTTTGACCTTTTTCACAAAAACTTGACTCTTTTCTCAAAATTTTGACTTTTTTCCTCAAAATTTTGACTTTTTCTCGACTTTTTTCTCAAAATTTTGACTCTTTTCTCAAAATTTTGACTTTTTCTCAACTTTTTTCTCAAAATTTTGACCTTTTTCACAAAAACTTGACTCTTCTCAAAATTTCGACTTTTTTCTCAAAATTTTGACTCTTTTCTCAAAATTTCGCCACTTTTCACTGTGCATTTCAGCAGGAAATCAGTCAGTCAGTGGAGAAGTAGAGAGTGTTGTCATTACCCGATTATTCATTAAAATGAGCGAATTCATATGAAAAGGGTGTTTCTTCTCATTCATCATTAGTAATATCAAAGGGAACTTTTACTTATTTCATTAAAATTCAGACCAAATAGGAAAAGCAATGATGTAAATAATAATATCCCTAACTTATTGTGAGTAGTGTATATCAAAACAAGTGTGTGTTTAGATCTTGTCTGTCAAGTCTGGCGACGTAACTGTAGTTTGTCCAAGTGGTGTTGCCGTATGTTGCTTTCAAAGATGGCCGACAATGTTGGACGCGACTGCGCATGTGTGACTCAAATCGGGTAGCAACTAGGGTTGTAACGATACACTAATCTCACGATAACGATACGATACGATATTATAGCAGTGTTTTTTTAACAACGTTGAATGAGGAACATATGACTGGAAAAAATGGTCTTTTATTTGAAAGAAACAAAATACAAAACAATGCTGTACGTTTGCACTATTGTTACAATTTGTAACGCTTTATAACTGTTTAAGTTTTTAAGAGAAAGCCAGGCCAACCATTTTCCACAAACTGAACTAAAAGTAAATGTCAGGTTTGCATTATGATCTTCAGTTTCATACAAGCAAAATATTTGTACTGTACAAATATTTAGCCACAAACTGAATAGTTTCTCTCATGTCTGATTTTACTTTTTTCTTTTCCAGAAATGTAACAACTAAAATTAAATAAATAAATACAAGTAAATAAAAACATACAATTTTCCATCATAAAACAGATTGATTCATGCTCACCTTATAAGTGTAAGAGGAGATTTATTTTTGTTAAGAAGGTTATTTCATTATTTTATAAATATATTCTTTCTATTCTGATGTAAATCAGGGACTATAATGACACTAGTCAGTTTATCTGTAGTGATTAGTCTGTTTTAGATTGGGCGGAGTGATACGCCACAGTACGGCACTAGGTGCTGTGTTGATGTTCTAAAATCCTACACTGTTGAGGGACATTAAAGTACACTGGAACTCAGCAGAAGTTGTCCCCGTGCTTATCCTACTCACCACCCCAAAAAGGTTTGATTTAATAAGGTAAGGCTTAACTCTACACCAGCCTTACATCAGTAAAAGTTCAGAGCTCAAAACCCCCAAGAGTCCCGTGATCGGGACCAAAACGGTACTAGTTTCTTCTGAGCGGAGGAAGATTTTGGTGACGCGGGTCGAGGCGCGGCCGTCACGCGTGCTCGGATGAGCGTTACTAGTCAACACAATAGATTAATATTAATCACATAATATCGCAATACAGTTTGTCACCTCCACAACAAGTTTCGTGACGTTTTTGTATCGCGAAATTTCGTGGCACGATATATTGTTACAGCCCTAGTAGCGACTCAAATCGGGTAATGACACACCCACCTTCCTCTTTTAGCTCATGCTAACTTGTGATGCTAATTCATAGGCTGCGTCCGAAATCCCATACTTCCACCCTAATGAGCAGCAAAAACAGTACGTGAGATTTTTTTAGTGCGTCCGAAACATTAGTACGTAGTCAATAGTATGTACTATCCATACTCATTCTGGAGAGATTTATTAGTATGGATTTATGGACACTAGCTAAGCAGAAACTTCCCACAATGCAATGCAGCGGTGTTTGGTTGCTAAGTGATACGTATATGTCATAAATATAATACTAAGTGTAATAATATTATTATATAATATTAATATTATAATATTGGTATATAATAATATTATATAATCTTGTTTGGGCCAGAATAAACGGGAAAGAGCGGAGCTGCTACTGCTGTTACCATGGTAACAACTCCCTCTCCCAACGGCAGGAAGTGCCGTGTGGCTCTGAGTAGTACGTCCCAATTAATGCATAAATACTACTGATATTTACTCAAAAGTGTGCCGAACTTAAGTATACTTTTTGAGTATATTCTGTTTAGTACGGCATTTCGGACACACTGACATCCTGATCAAATCTGATCAAACATCCTCTTTTCAAAAGGGCAGCACGGTGGCTAAGCGGTTAGCACTGTGGCTAAGCAGTTAGCACGGTGGCTAAGCAGTTAGCACGGTGGCTAAGCAGTTAGCACGGTGGCTAAGCAGTTAGCACGGTGGCTAAGCAGTTAGCACGGTGGCTAAGCGGTTAGCACGGTGGCTAAGTAGTTAGCACGGTGGCTAAGCGGTTAGCACGGTGGCTAAGCAGTTAGCACAGTATGAATATTTTCTGGTGATTCTGTTGAAGAATCTTAAATACGATTATTATTTGGGAAACATTTGACTTTAACTACACAAATATAACTATCGTGTATTTTTCTATGAAATCCTTGAATATGAATTTTGTTTTTTTGAAGATCAACCGTCATAATTTTCAAACAAAATCAATATGACAAATCCCACCTAAAAGTGTTGTAGTTCTTATTCACACAAAAATAAACGACCACCTGAAGATCCAGGACTTTTGCTGCTCTAGTTCGGCTGGAGCTACTAAATATTATAAAATATTATAAAATATTAGCTTTTTCTTATCCTCCTGGAACATAGCAGATTAAATTGAATTTAAAAGTATGAACCTCTGTTGTTGCAAACATACAGAAGCAGTTCTGCTTTCATTTTCCAGATCCTGCACGACCAACATAAATAAAACACTTGGTGTCACTTTGGATTAAATCAAATAAATGTATTAAAAGCAGAGACCTAGTTTATGTTCAGTTCTATGAAAACAGTATTTCCAAACATCGATCTTAGCGTCATAACTCACACTGGTACCGGTACTGGTTCTACTGGACTGAAGCTGGTTTGAAACCAGTTTGAATCCAGTTGGAAACCAGTTTGAAACCAGTTTGAAACCAGTTTGAAGCTGGTTTGAAACCAGTTTGAAACCAGTTTGAAACCAGTTTGAAGCCAGTTTGAAACCAGTTTGAAACCAGTTTGAAACCATTTTGAAGCCAGTTTGAAATCCAGTTTGAAGCCAGTTTGAAGAAGATTTGAAAGAGTTTGAAACCAGTTTTAAGCCAGTTTGAAGCCAGTTTGAAGCCAGTTTGAAACCAGTTTGAAGCCAGTTTGAAACCAGTTTGAAACCAGTTTGAAGCCAGTTTGAAACTAGTTTGAAGCCAGTTTGGAACCAGTTTGAAGCCAGTTTGAAGCCAGTTTGAAATCCATTTTGAAGCCAGTTTGAAACCAGTTTGAAGCCAGTTTGAAGCCAGTTTGAAACCGATTTGAAGCCAGTTTGAAGCCAGTTTGAAGCCAGTTTGAAAACCATTTTGAAACCAGTTTGAAACCAGTTTGAAGCCAGTTTGGAACCAGTTTGAAGCCAGTTTGAAGCCAGTTTGAAATCCATTTTGAAGCCAGTTTGAAACCAGTTTGAAGCAGATTTGAAGCCAGTTTGAAACCGATTTGAAGCCAGTTTGAAGCCAGTTTGAAGCCAGTTTGAAAACCATTTTGAAACCAGTTTGAAGCTGGTTTGAAGCCAGTTTGAAACCAGTTTGAAACCAGTTTGAAGCTGGTTTGAAGCCAGTTTGAAGCCAGTTTGAAACCAGTTTGAAACCAGTTTGAAGCCAGTTTGAAAACCATTTTGAAGCCAGTTTGAAGCCAGTTTGAAGCCGGTTTGAAACCAGTTTGGAACCAGTTTGAAGCCAGTTTGGAATCAGTTTGAAACCAATTTGAAACCAGTTTGAAGCAGATTTGAAGCCAGTTTGAAACCAGTTTGAAGCCAGTTTAAAGCCAGTTTGAAACCAGTTTGAAGCTGGTTTGAAGCCAGTTTGAAACCAGTTTGAAGCCAGTTTGAAACCAGTTTGAAACCAGTTTGAAGCCAGTTTGAAGCACATTTGAAAACCAGTTTGAAGCCAGTTTGAAACCAGTTTGAAACCAGTTTGAAGCACATTTGAAAACCAGTTTGAAGCCAGTTTGAAGCCAGTTTGAAGCACATTTGAAAACCAGTTTGAAGCCAGTTTGAAACCAGTTTGAAACCAGTTTGAAGCAGATTTGAAGCCAGTTTGAAACCAGTTTGAAACCAGTTTGAAGCCAGTTTGAAGCACATTTGAAAACCAGTTTGAAGCCAGTTTGAAACCAGTTTGAAACCAGTTTGAAGCCAGTTTGAAGCACATTTGAAAACCAGTTTGAAGCCACTTTGAAACCAGTTTGAAGCCAGTTTGAAGCCAGTTTGAAACCAGTTTGAAACCAGTTTGAAACCATTTTGAAGCCAGTTTGAAATCCAGTTTGAAGCCAGTTTGAAGAAGATTTGAAAGAGTTTGAAACCAGTTTTAAGCCAGTTTGAAGCCAGTTTGAAGCCAGTTTGAAACCAGTTTGAAGCCAGTTTGAAACCAGTTTGAAACCAGTTTGAAGCCAGTTTGAAACTAGTTTGAAGCCAGTTTGGAACCAGTTTGAAGCCAGTTTGAAGCCAGTTTGAAATCCATTTTGAAGCCAGTTTGAAACCAGTTTGAAGCCAGTTTGAAGCCAGTTTGAAACCGATTTGAAGCCAGTTTGAAGCCAGTTTGAAGCCAGTTTGAAAACCATTTTGAAACCAGTTTGAAACCAGTTTGAAGCCAGTTTGGAACCAGTTTGAAGCCAGTTTGAAATCCATTTTGAAGCCAGTTTGAAACCAGTTTGAAGCAGATTTGAAGCCAGTTTGAAACCGATTTGAAGCCAGTTTGAAGCCAGTTTGAAGCCAGTTTGAAAACCATTTTGAAACCAGTTTGAAGCTGGTTTGAAGCCAGTTTGAAACCAGTTTGAAACCAGTTTGAAGCTGGTTTGAAGCCAGTTTGAAGCCAGTTTGAAACCAGTTTGAAACCAGTTTGAAGCCAGTTTGAAAACCATTTTGAAGCCAGTTTGAAGCCAGTTTGAAGCCGGTTTGAAACCAGTTTGGAACCAGTTTGAAGCCAGTTTGGAATCAGTTTGAAACCAATTTGAAACCAGTTTGAAGCAGATTTGAAGCCAGTTTGAAACCAGTTTGAAGCCAGTTTAAAGCCAGTTTGAAACCAGTTTGAAGCTGGTTTGAAGCCAGTTTGAAACCAGTTTGAAGCCAGTTTGAAACCAGTTTGAAACCAGTTTGAAGCCAGTTTGAAGCACATTTGAAAACCAGTTTGAAGCCAGTTTGAAACCAGTTTGAAACCAGTTTGAAGCACATTTGAAAACCAGTTTGAAGCCAGTTTGAAGCCAGTTTGAAGCACATTTGAAAACCAGTTTGAAGCCAGTTTGAAACCAGTTTGAAACCAGTTTGAAGCAGATTTGAAGCCAGTTTGAAACCAGTTTGAAACCAGTTTGAAGCCAGTTTGAAGCACATTTGAAAACCAGTTTGAAGCCAGTTTGAAACCAGTTTGAAACCAGTTTGAAGCCAGTTTGAAGCACATTTGAAAACCAGTTTGAAGCCACTTTGAAACCAGTTTGAAGCCAGTTTGAAGCCAATTTGAAGCCAGTTTCAAACAAAGTTTGAAACCAGTTTGAAGCCAGTTTGAAGCAGATTTGAAGCAGATTTGAAGCCAGTTTGAAGCCAGTTTGAAGCCAGTTTGAAACCAGTTTGAATCCAGTTTGAAACCAGTTTGAAGCAGTTTGAATCCAGTTTGAAGCCAGTTTGAAACCAGTTTAAAGCAGATTTGAAGCCAGTTTGAAACCAGTTTGAATCCAGTTTGAAACCAGTTTGAAGCCAGTTTGGAACCAGTTTGAAGCCAGTTTGGAACCAGTTTGAAACCAGTTTGAAGCAGATTTGAAGCCAGTTTGAAACCAGTTTGAAACCAGTTTGAAGCAGTTTGAAACCAGTTTGGAATCAGTTTGAATCCAGTTTGAAGCAGATTTGAACAGAACCGGAACACAGAAGCACCGTGACGTGTTAGAAACCTGTTTTTGTGGTCAAGCGTTGGTGTTTTCCCCCGGATTTTCCTCCGGATCTTCCCCGGGTCTTCCCCGGGTCTTCCCCGGGTCGTGGGCTCAGCTCGGCCCGGATCTTTGGCTCAGCTCGGCCCGGCCTCCATCGCCCTCCGGCGGGCGGCGGCGGTTAGAAGAGTCGGTGAAGCTGCCGGAGTCTCTCACTTCAGGAAACTTCACACATAATTATTATTATTATTATTATTATTATTATAATTATTATTATAATTATTATACATCCCGGGGAAATGCAGGTTTAGTTTATTTGACTTTATTGGTCCTTTCAATTCCCACAAACCCAAAGTACAGGTGTAATTCGTCGCTGTTATACAAAAAATATATATAATTTTTGGTATATATATCTATATATATATATATAGATATATATACACAATTTTATACAATTTTAGCTTAAAACCAAGGACCAAAAGGTGTAGACTGAAGTTTGAGCTTATGACGCTGACCTTTTTCACAAGAAAATGTTAGCTTTTATAAACTAGTGCAATGTCATTAATAAATATCATTCCATACAGTATTTATATAAGTAATAATACAATAATACAATAGTACAGTAGTACATATATATATATATATATATATATATATATATATATGTATATATATATATATATATATATATATATATATATATATATATATATATATATATATATAATTTTTTTTCTATTTAAAAAAATGTCTTTAACTTATTATTATTATTAGTATTATTATTATTATTATTATTATTATTATTATTATTATTATTATTATTATTATTATTTCTTATTCTTATCTTATCTTATATATATATATATATATATATATATATATATATATATATATATATATATATATATATATATATATATATATATAATATATTTATATGTATACATACACACATACATATATACATACATATATACACGTCCATAGGTAAATGCCTATGTGTATTATCCGTTTTATATTTATTAATCATTTTGCATCTATAGGTGCTTTTGAATTGTAATAACGTGCTACACATTTTCATTTCTGTAATGAAACTGTTCCACAGATTAACTGCTGTCACTGAGCTGCATCGTTGTTTAAATTGAGATTAAAACATAAACGTTCCTCACCGGCCTCGGTTCCTCTTGGTTGGGGGTTTTCACCTCCAGGGAGGCGGAGATGCGTCGGTGTCGGATCCGCCGCGCAGCGCTCCGTCTCCGGGTAACGAGCAGCGGGATGTGCGCTCTCTCTCCGGAGCCTGACCCATTTTTTAGTCTTTGTCCTCTGGAAGGGGGAGGGACGAGCCTGCGCCCCCCCGTGCCTGGAAACAACCCGATCCGAGCATCACAGCATCACAGCATCACAGCATCACAGCATCACAGCATCACACCTGGAACCAAAAACCCGACAAACACCCGACGTTTCTGCAGGAAAACGTTATGTTTTGAAGCCGCTGACGCGCGTCTTCACCTGATCAATAAAGAGCGGTTTATAGAAGCTGATCGACGGACAGGCTCATCAATAATGGATCAGGGATGGGGAGGAAGAGACATCTGAGGGAAAAGCAAACGTCACCAGCTTCACAGCGGCGAAATTACAGAAGAGAAAATGTGGAACAGCAGATCTCAGAATAAACTGTATGGAAGGCCGAGAGCGCAAAAAACAGGCAGAAATGGCGTTTTTACAAAATATAGGCCAATGTACCGGTTTATTTTATTATGATTTATGAGACAGAAAAAAATAACTAGGAGTAAAATGTAATTTACTGTGCTAGTTTGGTGGGTTTTTATAATAATAATAATAATAATAATAATAATAATAATAATAATAATAATAATAATAATAATAATAATTATTATTATTATTATTATTATTATTTTACCCTCAAAAGTCTGAAACCTTTTCATTATTTTTTTTATTTTACCTTGTCTGCATATATATTAATGTTTAATATCATGTTGGTAAAAACCTGAGGAATATATATGCATTTTTAATAATCATATATATTTATTTTATTTATATATATTTATATTTATATTTATATATATATATATATATATATATATATATATATATATATATATATATATATATATATATATATATATATATATATATATATATATTTATTTTATTAAAAATATATATATATATATATATATATTTTTTTTTATTTAAAAAAAATGTCTTTAACTTATTTATTTATTTTTATTTATTATTATTATTATTTTTTTTTATTATTTTTTTTTAACAGCAGATCTCAGAAAAAACCTTCTATGGAAGTCCGCGAGCGCAAAAAACACGCGCAAATGGCGTTTTAACAAAAATATAGGCCAATGTACGGGTTTATTTATGAGACAGAAATCAATTAACTAAAAGTAAAATGTAATTTATTGTGCTACAGTTTGGTGGGTTTTTATTATTATTATTATTATTATTATTATTATTTTCTTTTTTACCCTCAAAATCTGAAGAAACTCAAATTCACCACGATCACGTTCACGCTGCAGAGTCTGAAACCTTTTCATTATTATTATTTTATTTTTTTTACTTTGTCTGCATATATATTAATGGTTAATACCATGTTGGTAAAAACCTGAGGCATATATATAAGCATTTTTAATATATATTTTAATATATCATATATATTTATTTTATTAATATATATATATATATATATATATATATATATATATATATATATATATATATATATATATATATATATATTTAAAAAAAATATTTTTTACTTTTTTATTAAAAAAAATAAATAATTAATTTTTTTTAACAGCAGCTCAGAATAAAAATAAGTCTGCAAGCGCAAAAAACATGCGCAAATGGCGTTTTTACAAAAATATAGGCCAATGTGATTTTTGATTTGATTTTTATTTTGTACATGTAAAAGACCACAATTAAACAGAAGATAAGAAAACAAAACAAAGCAAAGAATTTCATCCTTTAACACTTAATATCTTAATTACATGTGCAAAAAGGAGTAGGAAGAAGTGTAAAAAAGTATTTATAATAACTAACTATACTATAACTATACTATAATTATACTCCCACACTTACCTATACATACTTACACATAGTTGAGTATTTCTATATATTTGTACACACATGCCCATATAAATATTCATATAAATATACTTATGTACACCATACTATCTCTATATTAACTCCATCTGCTCTATATCTATATATATATCTATATATATATCTACGTACACACGTATTCACACACATACACACACACATAGACATACACATGTTTATTTGTGAGACAGAAATCAATTAACTAAAAGTAAAATGTAAAATTAACTGTGCTAGTTTGGTGGGTTTTTATTATTATTATTATTATTATTATTATTAGTTATTTATTTATTTTTTTTAAATATATTTTTTACTTATTTATTTTTTTTATGTTAAGGGGAGGGAGGGGTTAGGGTGGGGGTGACATCTACTCCTAGTCTAAAACGTTTCGAAACCTTTTCAAATGTCGGATCGTATCATCAAATAAAAAGCTCGGTAAAACCTCAACATCGCTACGTAAAGGTTTTCTGGAGCGTTTCTACCTGGTTTGTATACAGCTCTGCGCTAGAATTGGAGACCCTACTAGCCTGGCCAGATTAGCCTCTGCTAACTTGTGATGCTAATTCATTTTACTTTACATATTTTTTAACAACTTGTGCTTTTTATTATTTTACCTATTTTCTCATCATTTTATTTCATTTTATTTGTTATTTAAGCATACTCTTAAATTAAATACTTTTTGAAAACCGTGCAAAGTTATGGATAATCCCCGAATGCAGGCGTTGTGACGTAGAATTGTCAAATTGGTTTGATTCACCGCACAAACCGGCACAGATTACTTTTGTAATCCTGTATTTGACCCGGTCTTTGTACGTTTTGACCGAATAGAAACGTAATTCTTGCCATTTTAAGAATGAGATGAACCTGCTGGATCTACTGCCCTTACTGACTTCCCCTCGGAGGGGCCTTGAAGTGGTCCACCGTGGGGCCCGGCTCCTTCAGATCCACACTGGAATGTTAGCCGCCGGCTAACGTTAGGCCACGTTTCCACATATCCGGGTATTTACAAAAACGGATATTTCCCCCTCTACGTTTATAAAAGTCCCATCATTTCCAGGAACCTGCATAAATATCTGTTAAGGTGCTATGAGCAGCCAAACCTACAGGGGGCAGTGTAACGAGAAGATAAAGTCATGCTAGCCAATCAGGATCCTGGAAAAAAACATCAACAAATGACACGAGTAACTTCCAGTTACTTCCAAGATGAACCAGAGTCTTTGGTTTGGAGTGACAGAGAAGTGGAGTTACTTCTCAACATTTCGACTTTTTTCTCGACTTTTTTCTCAAAATTTTGACTTTTTTCTCGACTTTTTTCTCAAAATTTTGACTTTTTTCTCGACTTTTTTCTCAAAATGTTGACTTTTTTCTCTAAAATTTGGACTTTTTTCTCGACTTTTTTCTCAAAATTTTGACTTTTTTCTCAAAATTTTGAATTTTTTATCGACTTTTTTCTCAAAATTTGGACTTTTTTCTCAAAATTTGGACTTTTTTCTCGACTTTTTTCTCGACTTTTCTCAAAAACTGATACTCTACGTTTATAAAAGTCCCATCATTTCCAGGAACCTGCATAAATATGTGTTAAGGTGCTATGAGCAGCCAAACCTACAGGTGGCAGTGTAACGAGAAGATAAAGTCATGCTAGCCAATCAGAATCCTGGAAAAAAACATTAACAAATGACACGAGTAACTTCCAGTTACTTCCAAGATGAACCAGAGTCTTTGGTTTGGAGTGACAGAGAAGTGGAGTTACTTCTCAACATTTCGACTTTTTTCTCGACTTTTTTCTCAAAATTTTGACTTTTTTCTCGACTTTTTTCTCAAAATGTTGACTTTTTTCTCAAAATTTGGACTTTTTTCTCGACTTTTTTCTCAAAATTTGGACTTTTTTCTCGACTTTTTTCTCAAAATTTGGACTTTTTTCTCAAAATTTGGACTTTTTTCTCAAAATTTGGACTTTTTTCTCGACTTTTTTCTCAAAAATTTGACTTTTTTCTCGACTTTTCTCAAAAACTGATACTCTACGTTTATAAAAGTCCCATCATTTCCAGGAACCTGCATAAATATCTGTTAAGGTGCTATGAGCAGCCAAACCTACAGGGGGCAGTGTAACGAGAAGATAAAGTCATGCTAGCCAATCAGAATCCTGGAAAAAAACATCAACAAATGACACGAGTAACTTCCAGTTACTTCCAAGATGAACCAGAGTCTTTGGTTTGGAGTGACAGAGAAGTGGAGTTACTTTTAAGTGTGACGTTAGAATATAAAACAGGTAAAATACAAGAAAATATTGACGGTTACAAACTAATTGTAACCACAGGTGTCACTCATGACGCTGCAAGAACTCAAAATCTAGTTAAAATGTCTCATTTTTAGTCAAAAAATCTCATTACACTTAAAAGAGAGTCATCACCAGATAAATAACTTATTATTTGACAATTTTCATCTGTTTCAAGTAAATTTTCACTTGAAATAAGTACAAAAATCTGCCAGTGGGCCAAGATTTATCTTCTCATTACAAGCAAAAAAAATCTTGTTCCATACCGGAAGTTGGTCACTTCGTTAATATATATATTTTTTAATTTTTTTTTTTTTTTTTAATTAACATTTGCAAACAGTACGGTGATAACAAAACTTCACATTATGCAATTTCACGTTGAATTATAACATATAAAGAGTATTACTCAAATAAAAAACAAAACCAATGCATACCGGAGGTCCAGACCGGAAGTTGGTCTTTTTTTTTACAAGCTTTATTGAGTAGTTCTCATATGACAAAAAACATAAACAGACAGACATACAAAACAGTCGTTAATACATAAGAGTACAACAACACCGGAGCCAGGGGGATTTTTAAACAAACACATTAAATAGAGAGCATAAATTAACAGTTTTACAGCTTTTTTGTTATTTGAGTCAGAGATGGAACTCAAGTATTGTTTGGTTTCATTCTCAAAAATTAAAAAAAGGGGTTTTGAATGACTGAATTTGGATTTATGAATATGAAACTTTGCAAGAATAATTATTAAATTGATTACAAAAGAGTCAATTTTAGTCAGAGTCAATTTTATCTATAATAAATCGGGATACAGTGTTTCAGGGGACATTTCACACAACGAACAGTCAACACAAATATCTCTTTTGAATTTAAGAAGATAATGATTAGCAGGATAATACTTATGTAACATTTTAAAAGAGATTTCCCTCACTTTATTTGTAAGAAGGTATTTGTATGGAAGAGTCCAGATGTTCTTCCAATTTAAGTCATCACCAAAACCAGACCAGTAAGCAATAACATTATATCATTCTGAAACAGGGAACGTATATTACGATTGTTACTTCTTGTGGATGTAACTAGACAAACTTTGCCCACTGAAGTTTTCTTGGGGTCCAGATTTGGTAAGCAGGCTGGTCTTTCAACCGGAAGTTGGTCTTCTTCGTGTATATTGTTCAAATATGACGGAGGTAGTTTAAAAGCGGCCATAAAACGAAAATTATAAAACATTATTATAAAACATTATATAAGAGGGGTCACGTGACCGGCCGGACAAGATGGCAGCTTAGGCTCTTCGCGCTTGCCCTAACCTCCCCGTTTTTACCTAGTTTATCCCTTTAAGTCTATTTTTACCCGGATATTTGTGACGTTTTTAATTGCTTGTGACAAAATGACGGAAGCTGGGAAGAAGAACAGTACAGGTGGAGGCTCTACGAAGTCGAACAAAGGAGCTCGTGTTTCCGAACAGGAAGCTATGGCAGACATGCTAATGGAGAGACAACGTGAATATCTAGAGCCGCGGTTCGTGCAACTCAACGAGACGGCTAAATCCACAGAGGACAAGCTGGACACGATTCAATCTGAGCTGACCTCACTATCGGCCAGTATTGGTGTGGTGAAAGCGGATATTTTGACTCTGAAAAGCACCGTCAATGATAACTCGAGGACGGTTGCTAACCACGAGGTGGCGCTGGGCGCACTGGAACTCAAGATGGCGGACATGGAGGACAGGAATAGACGCTGCAACATACGCATCATCGGCTTGAAAGAGGGTGTCGAGGGATCGAACGGCGTGCAATACCTGAACCGCACACTCCCGAAGTGGTTCCCGTCTCTTCAGCCTGGGCAACCGGAGATCATGCGGGCCCACCGCATATACAATGGACGTCCTGCAGGAGACCGGCCCCGCACTCTCATCTTCAACGTCCTCCGCTACACGACACGGCAGGATATTCTCCGGGCGGCGAGGAAAGACCCGGTCACCATTGACGGCAGGAGAGTGAGATTTGCCGCCGATTATAGTAATCACACAGTCAAGCGGCGTCAGGCTTTCACCCAGGCGATGGACACCGCGCGCGAGAGAGGGGTTGAATTTTTCCTCCTCTATCCAGCGACCCTCAAAGTCAAGGATGGTTCGGATTATCGTGTCTTCAACAACCCCAGAGAAGCGGAGGATTTCCTCAACTCTCAGCCGAGAACGACGCAGGAGAGGTCCCCTCGGGCTCTGGCTGGCGGGGCTGTGAGCCGACACACGCGGGCCGGCGCTGCGCAGGCGGCGGCGGCGGAGGATCCATAGCGTCCCCGTCACATCGCCTGGATGGATGTGGGACTCATCAGCTGATAATATTCCTGAACGATGTATGCCGCAACGGATCACGGTGAATGGACATCTCTTTTTCTTTCACGCTTCATATTCCATTTAACTTTATGCGCTTGCTCTAGTGGTGGAACAAGGTAATTCGCATATAAGACTTTATTTCTGCATTTTGAACATTCTTAAAGTGACTGTTTAGTTTAAAGACTGGATTTCTCCAGATGCGGGTTTAATCCCTCTTATATATTTTATTTTTATTTTTTATTTTATTTTTTTATTTTATTTTTTTTTAATTTTTTTTTCTCTCTACTGCTCTTATTGACAGTCTGAGTTGCTCTAATATTTTAATTTATTTTATTTATTTTTAATTGATTTATTTATTTATTTTTTCTTTCTAAAGTGTCAGTCACTGCTGTCATAGTTATAAGTTGGCGTCGTATATGCTCAGCATTTTGAATTTTCTTGAAGGGACTGTTTAGCTTCAAGGCTGGACATTTTTTTTTTTTTTTTTTTTTTTTTCTTAAATTGATTTATTTATTTATTTTTTATTTATTTATTTTTAATTGATTTATTTATTTTTTCTTTCTAAAATGTCAGTCACTGCTGTCATAGTTATAAGTTGGCGACGTATATGCTCAACATTTTGAACATTCTTAAAGTGACTGTTTAGTTTAAAGATTGGATTTCTCCAGATGCGGGTTTAATCCCTTTTTATAAGGCGAAAATCCCCCTTTTTTATTTCTACTGCTCTTATTAACAGTCTGAGTTGTTCTAATATTTTAATTTATTTTATCTATTTATTTATTTTTAATTGATTTATTTATTTATTTTTTCTTTCTAAAGTGTCAGTCACTGCTGTCATAGTTATAAGTTGGCGTCGTATATGCTCAGCATTTTGAACTTTCTTGAAGGGACTGTTTAGCTTCAAGGCTGGAAAAAAAAAAAATATTTTTATTTTTCTTTTTTAAATTGATTTATTTATTTATTTTTTTATTTTTATTTTTATTTTTATTTTTTTTTTAATTGATTTATTAATTTTTTCTTTCTAAAATGTCACTCACTGCTGTCATAGTTATAAGTTGGCGACGTATATGCTCAACATTTTGAACTTCTTAAAGTGACTGTTTAGCTTCAAGACTGGATAGATTTTTTTTTTTTTTTTTTCTTTTTTTTTTTTTTTCCTCTCTCTTCTAATAATATCAGTCACTGCTGTCATGGTTATGTGCAATGTCAACAACTTTGATCTTCATGAGTGTTATAAGTTACCGTTGTCACCACAGAATTCCTGCTGGATTTGATTTATCTTTAGTTTTATGGTATATTGCAGCCTTAGCAGAGGGGCATTTCTGTTTTTACACGCTCAAGAGATTTTCTCACATCAGGGGGTAGATCTCAGTTTTGCCCTTGGTGTAGCCAACACTTTAATGGTAAGGCAGCTACCTCAGTCTTATAGTTTTAATTATGGCTATTGTGTTGTATCTCATGCATCATAAATAGGTCGGTACATTTTTACACGCAGCTCCTTGTGCACGGTTCATGCATGTAGTTCTAAGTTTTGAAGGGATGACTTCTTTGACATGTTTTTCGTTATTGATACAGTCTGGGATGGGAGGGGCTGGCTGCTGCTGCCCTACTGCTGCCCTATTTCCGACTATGGTCACGGAATCAAGTATTAGGGAAGGTTTGTTAGTTAGGGCATATTTCTGGCCCTTTCGGGGGGTGGGTTGGGTGGAGGGTGGGTTTAAACGTTTATTTTATTTTTTCACTATTTGTTTTGATGTGGAGCGGCTCACATCGTGGATTTTGTGTTCACATTCTGTTTGTGTGGTGGGAGAGAGGCTTGACTGTTTTAAGTTATACTCACATCTGCTTGGGTTCATCATTTCAGAGGGTCGCAGGGGCTGTTTTCATGTCTCTGTCCGCATCCGCTATAGAGGCTTCATTCTAAATTATGCCTGAACTTAATATTTTGAGCTGGAACGCGGGCGGCCTGAATAGCCCTCACAAGAGGATTAGCACCTTGAGTTTATTTCGCAGAAGGAGAATAGATGTTGCATTGGTACAGGAGACGCATCTCTTGGCTGCTGATGTCAGACGCCTGGCAGATAAATATTATCATGTGATAGCTTCCTCCTCGTCTGGTACGAAGACCAAGGGTGTGGCGGTTGTTGCCAGACGTAACTTTAAAGTTAAAATCCATGACACATGCTCTGACAATGAGGGCAGGCTGGCAATTGTGAAGACAGAAATTAGCAGCAGGAAAGTTGCCTTCATATCGGTGTATGCACCAAACTGTTTTGATAGGGTCTTTTACGAAAACTTGACAAATAGTATGCTGGAACTGAATGATTATTCGTTAGTGGTGGGGGGAGACTTTAACGCTGTTTGGAGTGCAGCCAATGACAGGTCAAGTAAATCTGAGACAAGGGATCAGAAACTAGCGTCCACAGCTTTACAGACGTGGGCTAGCAACTTGGGGCTCACAGATCTGTGGCGTTCGACTAATCCATCAATCAAAGACTACTCCTTTTTCTCTGCTCGACACAAATCTTGCTCAAGAATTGACTACATATTTGCGTCCCCTAAACTCTTCTCTAATATTCACGGTGTTTCTCTGCTTCCCATGGCCCTTTCCGATCATAAAGGTGTGCTTTGTTCATCGGTGCTCATTAACGCTCCCCCTCGTGCACCAAAATGGCGCCTTAACACGACCCTGTTAAGACAAGAAGAGTTTGGGGCACAATTTATAGAAAAACTTAAGGAATTCTTGGAGTTCAATGTTGGTTCAGTCGACGATCCTAGAATACTTTGGGACTCAATTAAAGGTTTTATCAGGGGTAATGCCACATGGTTTTCCTCCAACCAGCGCAAGATGCAAATTTCTAAATTACATGAATTGGAAAACAAACTTGCAAAACTAGAATCCGCGTTGTCTGCTAATTACTCAGAACAGATAGTCTTGCAGCGTGAGGTGATCAAAAAAGAAATCAATGCCATCCTCAGACGCAGATCAGAATTCTTAATCCACAGGACTAGGCAGCGTTATTATTTTCATGGGTCAAGGCCCAGCCACCTTTTGGCGATGAAGATTAGGTCAAATGAGCAGTTTTCAGATATCTCCTCTATCAAATTACAGTCAGGAGCTATTACCACCGACCCAATTCAGATTAATGACTCTTTTCGCATTTTTTACTCTGACCTGTATGAATCAGACATACTTTTCGACAAAGATAAATGTGACGATCATTTGGCCCAATTAAAGTTACATCGTCTTGCGGTGGAGGCGGCAAATGAGTTGGCAAAACCATTTTCTCTTGAAGAACTTAAGAGGGCTGTGCTCAGTATGCAAAGGGGCAAATCACCTGGTCTCGATGGCATACCGCCAGAATTTTACGCGGCCTTCTGGGACCTTCTTGGCCCGCTGCTTCTCAGTATGATCCATTTTTCGATGGAGAAGGGCACTTTTTCTAGGGATGTGAATACAGCTGTAATCACCTTACTACTGAAAAAGGATAAAAACCCGACGGAATGTGGTAATTACAGGCCCCTTAGTCTGTTGAACGCCGACGTAAAAATTTATGCCAAGGCTCTCTCTCGACGTCTGCAACCGCATATCTCGTCACTGGTTCACTGTGACCAGACAGGCTTTATGAAATCGCGTCTAGCCTCTGACAATGTCCGCCGACTGTTGCACGTAATCGACGCCGCAACAGACATCAAACATCCGGCAGCTGTTTTATCCCTTGACGCGATGAAGGCGTTTGATCGCCTTGAGCGGTCCTTTTTGTGGTCGGTGTTGGGGGCGATGGGTTTTGGAGACGATTTTGTGAAAATGGTACAGCTATTATATTCAAACCCCTCTGCAATGGTTCTTACAGGTAACATTTGCTCCACTCTGTTCCCAGTAACTAGATCATCTCGTCAGGGCTGTCCTTTGAGCCCGACGCTGTTTGCTCTGTCTCTTGAACCCCTAGCGCAGATGATCCGATTATCACCGGTTATTAAGCCCATAACTGTTCATAACACACTCCATCACCTGGCGCTTTACGCTGACGATATTTTAATCTTTCTTGGCGACCCGTTACAGTCTGCCCCCCACGTCTTATCAATGTTGGATGAATTTGGCTCGCTATCAGGGTTCAAAATTAATTGGTCGAAGTCAGCTCTGCTGCCATTGAACAAAGTGACTAGGGACTCTGTTTTACCTCCTAATATTCCCTCGGTTCCACATTTCAAATATTTGGGCATTGAGATATTTCCCTCTTTACACCTTATTGTGAAGCACAATTATACTGAGGTACTGAATAAGGTCTTGAGTGATTTGGAGAGATGGTCCAGCCTGCCCAACTCACTTCAGGCTCGCATTTCTATTGTCAAAATGAATGTATTGCCCAGAATAAACTTTGTTAGCTCTATGGTCCCCCTCCCTCCCCCTACTGGATACTGGGGTAAACTGCAGGCGGCTGTTTCAAGATTTATCTGGAATGGCAAGAGACCCCGCCTCAGATCTGCCACTGTCCAGCGCAAGAGATTAGATGGAGGTTTAGCAGTTCCCAACTTCAAATTTTATCATTGGTCCTTCTCTATGGTTTGACTCTCAGACGTCGGTCTCCTGGCGCACGATGGAAGAAAGAATGGTGCACCCTTGGTCTTTGGCAGATGTTTTATTTGCGAATATCTCTGTGAGGCAGTGTCAGCTGCGCTGCGGCCCCATTGTGTCCCATCTGATTCGGGTTTGGCGCTCTGTAGAAAGGATTTGTAATATATCTTGTAGATGGCACCTACAATCACCAATTTTCAATAATAAGGACTTGCTGATCGGGGGGAGACCTATCACCTATTCTCAGTGGGAAAGGGGAGGTGTACAGTTTTTGGGTGATATATTCAGCTTAGATGGTTTACGCTCTTTTCAGGACATTAAGAATAACTTCAATTTACCAGGCACTTCCTTTTTTTTTTATTTGCAGCTGAGAGCTTCTCTTAAAGCACACGGTGTACCTTGGCAGCACCCGCTACCTACACATCCATCTCCACGAATTGATCATTACTAATAGACCATCGAGGGGAATGGTATCCACTTTGTATTTGTACATGCTTGAGGCCTCCTACAAAACGCTTCCAGTAGACAGGATGTGGAGGGGTGATGTCCCCGGACTGGTTCAGGATTTTGACTGGGACGAGGTGTGGGCCAATATCAAACTTGCCTCTCGAAATCCTGACCATCAACAGATCCATCATAATTTTGTGCATAGGACCTACCTGACCCCTCGTAGGCTACATTTTATGAAAGTTATCAGTGATCCCTCATGCACCCTGTGTACATTAAAAACTCCTGGCACTTTTCTCCACATGGTGTGGGAGTGCCCCCCCGTCGCTCGTTTTTGGCAGGGCGTGGCCGCTGAGCTGACGACACTCATATCAGAGACATTACCTGTGACCATACCAGTGTTATTACTGAATGATCTTTACGCACTTCCAGTCCCTGAACGTCAGAAACGGGTCATATTAGCAGGTCTAACAGCTGCTAAGAAAATGATAGCAGTACGTTGGAAGCCCCCTCATACTTTGTCCATCAAACAATGGATCTTGACTTTTCTTGATGTTACTTACATGGAGTTATCGACAACCCGTATAAATGGGGCCAAAGAGGCGAATGTGAATGTGTGGCTCACCACAGCTGAAGCACTGAAGCGCTTGCTTTGATCCTCGTGTTTTTTTTTTTTTTTTTTGTTGTGTATTTGACTTAACTTGCTTAGCACCGTGAGGTTCTATATTCACTGTTTCACAAATCCGCGAGTCTCTCTCTCTCTCTCTCTCTCTTTTTTTTTTTTTTTATTAGTTTTTTGCTTGCTTTAGCCGCTCTGTCTCGATTTTATTTTAATTTCATATACAGACGTCAGATAATTGTCCTGGTCTTTAATAGTTTATTTCATTTTATGTGTGTCCGGGTGGTTAGGGTGGGGGTGGGGGGATTGATGTAACATATTCAGTGCCTGTACATCATTGATTGTTGGTTTTCTGTTTGAGTGAAAATAAAATAAAAATTTGATCAAAAAAAAAAAAATAAAACATTATATAACATAACGTACTTACTAATAACTATGTTTTTTTAAACGTATTTATATACATATATAACAAAATAAAAAACATGTATGTATATATATATATATATATATATATATATATATATATATATATATATATATATATATATATATATATATATATATATATATATATATGTGTGTATATATATATATACATACATACACACATACACATACAGGACTGATGGCATTTTCATTTACCCGTTGGTCACTCAAATTCAGTGTCCTTAGCTTTAAGTGCTGTCTGAGGTTAATTGAGGTGGATTATATATATATATATATATATATATATATATATATATATATATATATATATATATATATATATATATATATATATATATATATATATATATATATAATGTGTGTGTTTTATCATTTTCGAATTGCTGCTTGTAAACTAGTCTATGGTAAACTACCTCCGTAGGCTATATATATATATACATACATGTATTCATGTTATATTTTAATAATATACACCCAATATTGGAATATATATGTAAAAAATATTAACTGGAAGAAGGTCTGGCTCTCACCCAACCAATACCTGGTGACAAACAAAGTTAAAGAAATTTCATTTAAGTGAATTCATTAATTCTATCCTACAAATGATCACATTGTAAAAAGATTCAAAAGAAATATCGATTCAAAATGTACCTTTTGTTCTGCAAATTCTGAAACAATGACACACTTATTCTGGCTGTGCCCCATTGTTCAAACTTTTTGGAGTGATATGTGTAATTTTGTGTCGGAAAGAATTGATATTGATTTTAATTTATTTTGGAAGGATGTGTTGTTTGGTGTTTTTGACCATGTAACAATTAGAACAAAGCCAAAAGAAACATTTATTATTAATTTGTTGATTATCCTCGCAAAATTCCACATCCACAAATCCAAATTCTTATGCAAAAAACCCTTTTTTTTTTTTACTTTTCATTGTGAATTAAAACAGTATCTGGACTCTATTAAGTTTTCTACTAATTCAAAAGCAATCAAAACCATAAATGTATGTAAATGTTTTGGCTTTCTGTTATAATGTGTTGTGCTTTTTGTTTTGTTTTTTATTTGAGTAATACTCTTTATATATTATAATTCAACGTGAAATTGCATAATGTGAAGTTTTGTTATCATTGTACTGTTTGCAAATGTTAATTTAAAAAAAAAAATATATATATATATTAACGAAGTGACCAACTTCCGGTATGGACTTCCGGTATGGATGGAAGTATGGCGGCGCCCTTGTCGGCCATCTTGCCTGCAGCCAGGTCCCTCTCGATTTTTCTACTTATTTTAAGTGAAAATCTAATTGAAACAGGTGAAAATTGTTGTTTTTTCCAGTGATGAGTCTTGTTTTAAGTGTAATGAGATTTTTTTGACTAAAAATTAAACATTTTAACTAGAAATCAGACAACTATTCTTGTTAAGATGTTGAGTTTTTGCAGTGTGGTGACGTTTCTGTCTCATAATGTGACGTTCTGAAGCCTAAATGTCCGTTTCTCTCCGTTTACAAGCAAACGTGAAGACGGAGGTTTTAAAAATCTACACTTTGGCCGGAGTTTTCAAAAATTATGGTTTTTGGAGACTTTGAGCTTCGTTTTCGTGTAAACGAACGAACAAAACGCATGAAAACACCAGCGTTTTTGCTCCGTGGAAACGAAGCCTGAATGACGATAAACTGCTTCAGGGGCCGTTTTTATGTCCAGACGTCCGACTACGAACCTGCAAATCCCAACTCTTTCAGTACAAACCTAGCGAACACATTTGCTGGCCCCTGGTCATATTTTAAAAAAGGGTGGGGAAAGTAGTGACGTGACGGACAAAGTAAGCAAATCTAACATGGTTTACATATCGCATTTTGTTAATTAATAAAAGTTTCAGATGCTTGGTAGCCTTTTCAGTTGGTTAATGATTAATTGGACAGAGTTTGTATATGTTAATCTCTGCCTAACCCTTTTTATTCCTCTTATTTCATCTTTTTTTCCTCTTTTTTCCTTTTTTTTAATTTTTTCCTCTTTTTTAATATATTTTTTCTCTTTTTTTCTTGTTTCCTCTTTTTTAATATTTTATCTTTTTTTCATCTTTTTCCCCCTCTTTTTGTCATCTTTCTTTTCATATTTTTTCCTCTTTTTAAACATTTTCTTCCTCTTTTTTCTTTTTTCCTTTTTCAATATTTATTTTCTCTTTTTTCCTCTTTTTTAATATTTTATTCTCTTTTTTAATATTATTTTTCCTTTTTTTTAATTTTCTTCCTTTTTTTCTCTGCAGATGTTTTTTTCTACTTCAGATTTTTTGCCAGTGTTGCACAATGATAATGTTTGTCACATTATTTGTTATAAACTCCGTTTATAGAGGACTTGTTGACATCATTAGCTTCTAGGATTGACCTGAAACTTTTTTCCATTTGAATCTCTAAATGAGGACTTTACATTTCAGATGAAACTTCTCTATAATTTCATGATTGTTTTGTTTTGCTGATTTAATGCACAGATGTGTCATAAATAAAGGAGCTTATGGTTAATATTTTAGTTGCTTATTTATAACATCAAACTGGCTAAATGGACTGAAATGCTTAATATAATATTCAAATAAGGAAATCTTGGGGGAAAGTGGTGCTTTGTCATTATGGCGTGTTTTATTAAAAGTAGGTCAATATCAACTTCATTGAGTTTGCACAATGCATGGTTTCAAAATAACATTTCTTTTTTGCACAATAGTTGTCCTTATCAACGGTGGCCGAGACCCGCCATTGCTGCAAATAAAAGTAACGCTGCAAACAGAAACAAACGCCATTGCTGCAAATAAAAGTAACGCTGAAAATATAAAGAAACCCGCTGCAAATAAAATAAAAAAACGCTGCAAATAAAATAAAACAACGAAGCAAATAAAAAAGCCACAACGGAAGTGAATTACCGGGGACTGTTTTTGCTGACGCACCAGTGTTTTTATGAGAGAGAAGAAGAACACTAACCTTTTCACTTATTACTCGTTCGTTGTTCTTCTTATTCCTCGCTCTTCTTCTTTCTTCCTTTTCACTTACGTCCTCTTCATCGTCTTAATTGTTGAATAATCATCCAATTACTCGTTAACGAGGGTTAAATGTTTTATTTGCATATAAAAATGAACTTTTACAATCTTAAAGTGCTGAAACCTTCAAACATCAGAACCATCTGGAGATAAAGATGCTACAAGATAAACTAGTTAGTACGACTAATGTACTAACTAATGGATTAGTAATTACATTACTAATAAGTACTAGTTTGTACGACTAATGTACTAACTAATGTACTAGTTAGTACTAGTAATTACTAGTAACTAATGGATTAGTAATTACTACAAGGTAAACTTCTCTCTAGCGGGAGGGGGCGTGGCTCTAGCGGGAGGGGGCGTGGCTCTAGCGGGAGGGGCGTGGCTCTAGCTGGAGGGGGCGTGGCTCTAGCGAGAGGGGGCGTGGCTCTAGCGGGAGGGGGCGTGGCTCTAGCTGGAGGGGGCGTGTCTCTATGTCAGGAGTCGGCAACCCAAAATGTTTTAGAGCCAAAAACACAAAAAACTAAAATGTCTGGAGCTGCAAAAAATTTAAAGTATCAGAATTAGAAAGATGGAACACAAGCTGCATGTTTGTATATTAGTTAGAACTGGGGGAGATTTATTTATTCATTATGCACTTTGAGAAAAAAGTCGAAATGTCGAGATTAAAAAGGAAAGGAAAAAGGAAGAAAAAAGAGAAAAAAAGGAAAAAACAAGAAAAAAGAAAAGAAAGAGAAAAAAAAAGGTCAAACATTTTAGAAAAAGCTCCAGGAGCCACTAGGGCGGCGCTAAAGAGCCGCGGGTTGCCGATCCCTGAACTAGGGGGCGTGGCTCCAGCGGGAGGGGCGGGTCTAGGGGCGTGTCTCTAGGCCACCAGAGGGCGCTATAGTTCCTACAGCAAAGAACAGTTATATATTATATATTCCACAACAGATTACTAAAGAAAAAACTAAAGCAAGCTTTAAAAGAAACTGAAACAACGTCAAACAGCCCGACGCCGGTAAACGATTGTGCTTAACGGCGGTGCATGTCTACAATTCTATACACATAGGACACTATCACACAATTTTATTATCACTATTACTCTATAATCTCATGTTGTTATTGAGGTTATGTTGCATTATTACTATTCCTGTTAATGTTGTTTTATTTGACTGTTAAGTGTTAACTTAAGCAGGGAACTTCAGTATGGATCATATTGTTTCTGGGCTTGTATATTGTATATAAATGTATATTTTTATGTGTAAAACCAGGAAGAGTAATAATTTCTCTCCAGGGGGCGTTTCTCAAGCGGAAGGGGCGTGTCTCTAGTCTCTAGGGGGCGTGTCAAGGGGGGCGTGCCCCCCCCAAGTCTAAATGTCGAGAAAAAAGTCTAAATGTCGAGAAAAAAGTCTAAATTTGAGAAAAAAGTTGAAATGTCCAGAAAAAAAGTCAATTTCGTGAATAAAGTGGAAATGTCGAGAAAAAAGTTAAAATTTAAGAAAAAAGTCGAAATTTCGATAAAAAAGTCAAGATTTCGAGAAAAAAGTCGAAATGTCGAGATTAAAAAGGAAAGGAAAAAGGAAGAAAAAAGGGGAAAAAAGGGAGAAAAAAAGAAGAAGAAAAAAGAAAAGAAAAAAAAGAAGAAAAAATTGAAAAAAAAACAATTTCTGAAAAAGCTCCACGAGCCACTAGGGCGGCGCTAAAGAGCCGCATGCGGCTCTGGAGCCGCGGGTTGCCGACCCCTGCCCTAGGGGGCGTGTCTCCAGCTGAAGGGGCATGTCTCTAGCAGGGGGCGTGTCCAGGGGGCGTGGCCCCGGCTCTAGGGGGCGTGGCCTCCCCCGTGGCTCTTGCTCTTGGACGTCTTGGTTCCTCCGTGGTTCGTCTTCTCGTCGGCCGTCAGTAGAGCCTTGATCTCCGACGGGATCTTCCCCTGGTCCATGGCAGAACACCACTGCTTATACTGGAGAGAGAGAGGGGGGTCAGAGAGACCTGGTCCAGGACCTGGACCAGGACCAGGTCTGGACCAGGTCCTGGTCCAGGCGCGCTTTTTGGCGTCTAGCGTCGCCACGGTAACACTTTTGAAAGAGAAAAGTAATGCGTGTCGTCGCAGGATGGAGACGCACATTGTGATGTATAACACACCTGGGTGCACGTTACGGTTCGGGCTGAATTAACTGCCGAAGAAATGGCATAAATTGCGCCAAAATTACAGGATTAATTCAAAATGGCCGACTTCCTGTTGGGTTTGGGCCATGGCGCCAAGAGACTTTTCTTTAAGTTGTGACATGATACAGGTGTGTACCGATCTTCGTGCATGTACGTCAAACCGTATTGTGGGGCTTGAGACACAAAGTTTTCTAGGGGGCGCTGTTGAGCCGTTAGGCCACGCCCATTAATGCAAACCATTAAATATCACATTTATCACCAGGTCTGGCTTGGTGCAAAACTTGGTGACTTTTGGGGCACGTTTAGGGGGAAAAAAGACCCTCATTTCGTCTGAAAAATAAAAACAAGGAAAATAAGAACGAGAACAATTCCTACAGATACAATAATAAAATTAAAGCTGCAAGCAGCGATGAACGGGCCCTCGCACTCACGGCCACCCCCCCCATAAGAATATCAGACATGACACCACCCACGACTTCCTATGTCAAACCATTCAAAAGTTATAGCAGAAAAAAGGGACAACCAATCAGAAGAAGGGGCGGGGCTAATTAAGGCCAACGAAGCTTAAGAACTCATTACAGAGTCCCATGACACCACCCACGACTTCCTATGTCAAACCATTAAAAAGTTATACCAGAAAAAGGGACAACCAATCAGAAGAAGGGGCGGGTATAATTCAGGCCAACTAAGCTTAAGGACTCATTACAGAGTCCTATGACACCACCCACGACTTCCTATGTCAAACAATTAAAATGTTATAGCAGAAAAAAGGGACAACCAATGACAAGAAGGGGCGGGGCTAATTCAGGCCAATGAAGGTCAAGGACTCCATACAGAATCTGATGACACCACCCACGACTCTCTATGTCAAACCATTCCAATGTTATAGCAGAAAATCGGGACAACCAATCAGAAGAAGGGGCGGGGCTAATTGAGGCCAACGAAGCTTAAGGACTCATTACAGAGTCCCATGACACCACCCACAACTTCCTATGTCAAACCATTCAAAAGTTATGGCAGAGAAAAGTTTTCTAGGGGGCGCTGATGAGCCGTTAGGCCACGCCCATTAATGCAAACCATGAAATATCAAATTTATTGCCAAGCCTGGCTTGCATGCAAAATTTGGTGACTTTTGGAGAACTATCAAATATGGACCAATCACATGAAGGGGGGGCCCGCCTTTTGGCGTCTAGCGTCGCCACGGTAACACATTTGAAAGAGAAAAGTAATGCGTGTTGTCACAGGACGGAGACGCACATTTTGATGTATAACACACCTGGGTGCACATTACGGTTCGGGCTGAATTAACTGCCGAAGGAATGGCATAAATTTCGCCAAAATGACACAATTTATTCAAAATGGCCGACATCCTGTTCGGTTTCGGCCATGGCTCCAAGAGACTTTTCTTTAAGTTGTGCCATGATACAGGTGTGTAGCGATTTTCGTGCATGTACGTCAAACCGTATTGTGGGGCTTGAGGCACAAAGTTTTCAAGGGGGCGCTGTTGAGCCATTTTACCACGCCCATTAATGCAAACCATTAAATATCAAATTTTTCGCCAGGCCTGACTTGGATGAAAAATTTGGTGACTTTTTGGGCATGTTAAGGGGGGCAAAAAGGCCATCACTTTGTCAGAAGAAAAAAAAAAAAATAATATTAATAATTAAAGCTGCAAGCAGCGATGAACGGGCCCTCGCACTCACGTCCACCGCCCCCCATAAGCATATCAGAAATGACAACACCCACGACTCTCTATGTCAAAGCCTTAAAAAGTTATAGCAGAAAATAGGGACAACCAATCAGAAGAAGGGGCGGGGCTAATTCAAGCCAATGAAGGTCAAGGACTCCATAAAGAATCTGATGACACAACCCACGACTCTCTATGTCAAGCCATTCAAAAGTTATAGCAGAAAAAAGGGACAACCAATCAGAAGAAGGGGCGGGGCTAATTAAGGCCAACGAAGCTTAAGGACTCATTACAGAGTCCCATGACACCACCCACAACTCTCTATGTCAAACCATTCAAAAGTTATGGCAGATAAAAGTATTCTAGGGGGCGCTGTTGAGCCGTTAGGCCACGCCCATTAATGCAAACCATGAAATATCAAATTTATCGCCAAATCTGGCTTGCATGCAAAATTTGGTGACTTTTGGAGAACTATCAAATATGGACCAAACACATGAAGGGGGGGTGCGCCTTTTGGCGTCTAGCGTCGCCACGGTAACACTTTTGAAAGAGAAAAGTAATGCGTGGTGTCGCAGGATGTAGACGCACATTTTGATGTATAACACACCTGGGTGCACGTTACGGTTCGGGCTGAATTAACTGCCGAAGGAATGGCATAAATTTCGCCAAAATGACACAATTTATTAAAAATGGCCGACATCCTGTTCGGTTTCGGCCATGGCTCCAAGAGACTTTTCTTTAAGTTGTGCCATGATACAGGTGTGTACCGATTTTCGTGCATGTACGTCAAACCGTATTGTGGGGCTTGAGGCACAAAGTTTTCCGGGGGGCGCTGTTGAGCCATTTTGCCACGCCCATTAATGCAAACCATGAAATATCAAATTTATCACCAGGCCTGGCTTGCATGCCAAATTTGGTGCCTTTTGGGGAACTATCAAATATGGACCAATCAGATGAAGGGGGGGTGCGCTTGTTGGCGTCTAACGTCGCCAAGGTAACACTTTTGAAAGAGAAAAGTAATGCGTGTAGTCGCAGGATGGAGACGCACATTTTGATGTATAACACATCTGGGTTCACGATACGGTTCGGGCTGAATTAACTCTCGAAGGAATGGCATATATTGCTCCAAAATTACGCAATTAATTCAGAATGTTCAAAATGGCCAACTTCCTGTTCGGTTTCGGCCATGGCGCCAAGAGACTTTTCTTTTAGTTGCGACATGATACAGGAGTGTACCAATTTTCGTTCATGTACATCAAACCGTATTATGGGGCTTGAGTCGCAAAGTTTTTTCTGTCTGAACCAACCAGATGAAGGGTGGGCGCGCCTTTTGGCGTCTAGCGTCGCCACGGTAACGCTTTTGAAAGAGAAAAGTAATGCGTGTGGTCGCAGGATGGAGACTCACATTTTGATGTATAACACACCTGGGTGCACGTTACGGTTCGGGCTGAATTAACTGCCGAAGGAATGGCATAAATTGCGCCAAAGTGACACGATTAATTCAAAATGGCCGACTTCCTGTTCGGTTTCGGGCATGACGCCAAGAGACTTTTCTTTAAGTTGTCCCATGATACAGGTGTGTACCGATTTTCGTGCATGTACATCAAACCGTATTGTGGGGCTTGAGGCACAAAGTTTTCAAGGGGGCGCTATTGAGCCATTTTACCACGCCCATTAATGCAAACCATTAAATATCAAATTTTTCGCCAGGCCTGACTTGGGTGCAAAATTTGGTGACTTTTTGGGCATGTTAAGGGGGGCAAAAAGGCCATCACTTTGTCAGAAGAAAAAAAATAATAATAATTAAAGCTGCAAGCAGCAATGAACGGGCCCTCGCACTCACGGCCACCGCCCCCCATAAGTATCAGAAATGACACCACCCACGACTTCCTATGTCAAACCATTGAAAAGTTATAGCAGAAAAAAGGGACAACCAATCAGAAGAAGGGGCGGGGCTAATTCAAGCCAATGAAGGTCAAGGATTCCATACAGAATCTGATGACACCACCCACGACTCTCTATGTCAAACCATTCCAAAGTTATAGCAGAAAATCGGGACAACCAATCAGAAGAAGGGGCGGGGCTAATTAAGGCCAACGAAGCTTAAGGACTAATTACAGAGTCCCATGACACCACCCACGACTTCCTATGTAAAACCATTCAAAAGTTATAGCAGAAAAAAGGGACAGCCAATCAGAAGAAGGGGCGGGGCTAATTTAAGCCAATGAAGGTCAAGGGCTCCATAAAGAATCTGATGACACCACCCACGACTTCCTATGTCAAACAATTAAAATGTTATAGCAGAAAAAAGGGACAACCAATGACAAGAAGGGGCGGGGCTAATTCATGCCAATGAAGGTCAAGGACTCCATACAGAATCTTATGACACCACCCAGGACTCTCTATGTCAAACCATTCAAAAGTTATGGCAGGGGGCGCTGTTGAGCCGTTAGGCCACGGCCATTAATGCAAACCATGAAATATCAAATGTATCGCCAAGTCTGGCTTGCATGCAAAATTTGGTGACTTTTGTAGAACTATCAAATATGGACCAATCACATGAAGGGGGGGCGCGCCTTTTGGCGTCTAGCGTCGCCACGGTAACACTTTTGAAAGAGAAAAGTAATGCGTGGTGTCGCAGGATGTAGACGCACATTTTGATGTATAACACACCTGGGGGCACGTTACGGTTCGGGCTGAATTAACTGCCGAAGGAATGGCATAAATTTCGCCAAAATGACACAATGTATTCAAAATGGCCGACATCCTGTTCGGTTTCGGCCATGGCTCCAAGAGACTTTTCTTTAAGTTGTGCCATGATACAGGTGTGTAGCGATTTTCGTGCATGTACGTCAAACCGTATTGTGGGGCTTGAGGCACAAAGTTTTCTAGGGGGCGCTGTTGAGCCATTTTGCCACGCCCATTAATGCAAACCATGAAATATCAAATTCATCGCCAGGCCTGGCTTGCATGCCAAATTTGGTGCCTTTTGGGGAACTATCAAATATGGACCAATCAGATGAAGGGGGGGTGCGCTTGTTGGCGTCTAGCGTCGCCACGGTAACACTTTTGAAAGAGAAAAGTAATGCGTGTAGTCGCAGGATGGAGACGCACATTTTGATGTATAACACATCTGGGTTCACGATACGGTTCGGGCTGAATTAACTCTCGAAGGAATGGCATATATTGCTCCAAAATTACGCGATTAATTCAGAATGTTCAAAATGGCCGACTTCCTGTTCGGTTTAGGCCATGGCGCCAAGAGACTTTTCTTTAAGTTGGGACATGATACAGGTGTGTACCGATTTTCCTTCATGTACGTCACACCGTATTATGGGGCTTGAGGCACAAAGTTTTTTCTGTCAAACCAATCAGATGAAGGGTGGGCGCGCTTTTTGGCGTCTAGCGTCGCCACGGTAACGCTTTTGAAAGAGAAAAGTAATGCGTGTTGTCGCAGGATGGAGACGCACATTTTGATGTATAACACACCTGGGTGCACGTTACGGTTTGGGCTGAATTAACTTTCGAAAGAATGGCATAAATTTCGCCAAAATGACACGACTAATTCAAAATGGCCGACTTCCTGTTTGGTTTCGGGCATGACGCCAAGAGACTTTTCTTTCAGTTGCGCCATGATACAGGTGTGTACCGATTTTCGTGCATGTACGTCAAACCGTATCGTGGGGCTTGAGGCACAAAGTTTTCTAGGTGGCGCTGTTGAGCCATTTTGCCACGCCCATTAATGCAAACCATTAAATATCAAATTTTTCGCCAGGCCTGACTTGGGTGCAAAATTTGGTGACTTTTTGGGCATGTTAAGGGGGGCAAAAAGGCCATCACTTTGTCAGGAAAATAATAATAATAATAATAATAAAAATTCCTGCAAATACAATAGGGCCTTCGCATTGAAGGTGCTCGGGCCCTAATAATAATAAAAATTCCTACAGATACAATAGGGCCTTCGCACTGCAAGTGCTCGGGCCCTAATAAGAAAACAATAAAAAAAAAAAGAAATAAATAAAAGAAATAAAAAAAATAAAAAAAAATGTATACACTCATTCCGCTTTAAATTAATGCCGCTCTTTCCTGGACCCAAATAAAAATAAAAATAAATGAAATAAAACAAATAAAGTAAAATAAAGTGAAAACAATAAATAAAATTAGATTTAAAAAAAAATTAAATTAAAAAAAGGAAAATAAATACGTAAAAAAATTAATAAAATAAAAAAAAATAAAAAAAATAATTACAAAAAATAATTAAAAAAAGAAAGAAAAGAAAAGAAAAAAAAAATATCCACTCATTCCACTTTAAATTAATTCCGGTCTTTCTACGCTGCTCGTTCCCTCGCCCGTTTTTTTTTTATTTTTTTTTATGATTTTGATATAGCTTATTTTATGACAAATTGACTTGAATGTTTTATTTGAGATTTGCACAAATGTTTTGTTATTTGCACAACTGTCAACCTCAGTGGAAAAGTCTGCCTGTTACTGTCTACATTGTATTAATTGCACAGTGTATTTTAATTTAATTGTTATGCAGGAAAGGGATATTTGTTTTATTTTATTCAAGAAGCATTTTTATTTTATATATGCAGGCAGTTTATTTTTATTTCATTTGTTTTATACATGTTGATATTGTGCAGACCTCTGTTAATAAAGGAACCTGTGTGACATTTGGCACGAGGCTTTGTATTAAAACTGACTGTTTTTTAAGGGTTTGCCTCAGAAAAAAATGAAGCTAACAGAGATGCTAACAGAGATGCTAACAGAGATGCTAACAGAGATGCTAACAGAGATGCTATGCATATGACTTTTGGTCCATATCGCCCAGCCCTAATGTAGCGTGGAAAGCAGAGGAACTGATTGAAGTTGTTGGAGTCGAGTAAAACTGACTGTTTGACATTTCATGATTCACACGCAACACGAAATCTTTAATTAAATGTGTCATTAATGAATTAAATACTGAAATAATTAAAAATATTTTTTTACTTAAAATGAATTGTATTTTAATTAATTATTGACATATTTCATTAATGAATGACATATTTCATTCCCATTTTAATTAATTATTGTAATGTATTTATTTATTTAATTTTGGCACTAAAAATCCTCCATGGTCAAGAGCAGAGACCATTTATTTAATAAATAGCTTGGAGGACCTGGAAATAATTAAAAGAACAGATGAAACAGGAAACATCAAAATGGTGAGCTTTTCAAAGTTGTAGCGGGTAAGTTGGCTTTTCTTCCGGTAGACGTAAGAATTCAGAATAATTAATTCTGAATTAAAAAACATCATGTAATCGTTGCCATTTCAACTTTATTCACGAAATTTTGACTTTTTTCTCGACATTTCAACTTTTTTTCTCGACATTTCGACTTTTTTTCTCAACATTTAAACTTTTTTCACAACATTACAACTTTTTTCTTGTTTTTCTTCCGGTAGTTTTTCTTTCAGTAGTTCTGAATTATTTAATTCGGAATAATTAATTCCGAATTAAAAAACATCATGTTATCGTTGCCATTTCAACTTTATTCACGAAATTTTGACTTTTTTCTCGACATTTCGACTTTTTTTCTTTTTTCTTGTTTTTCTTCCGGTACTTTAACTTCCGGTAGTTTAACTTCCGGTCCGCCCCCTATCCAATCAGAACCTTCCCAACCCCCAGACCTGGAGAGGAATTGGAGAAAGACCATCAAACGTGGTTTCCATGGAAACCTCAATTCAGAATTACTATTTCCATTTAAACTCCAAGGAAAATAGTTTAATTCGGAATAATTAATTCCGAATTAAAAAAGATCATGTAACCGTGGCCATTTCAACTTTATTCATGAAAATTTTGACTTTTTTCTCGACATTTTGACTTTTTTTCTCGACATTTCGACTTTTTTCTCGACATTTTGACTTTTTTCTCAACATTTCAACTTTTTTTCTCGACATTTCGACTTTTTTCTCAACAATTTGACTTTTTACTCGACATTTCGACTTTTTTCTCAACATTTTGACTTTTTTTTCTCAACATTTAAACTTTTTTTCTCAACATTACGACTTTTTTCTTGTTTTTCTTCCGGTAGTTTTTCTTCTTTAACTTCTGAATTATTTAATTCGGAATAATTAATTCCGAATTAAAAAAAATCATGTTATTGTTGCCATTTCAACTTTATTCACAAAATTCTGACTTTTTTCTCAACATTTCAACATTAATTTTGACATTTCGACTTTTTTCTCGACATTTCCACTTTTAACATTTCAACAGTTTTTCTCGACATTTCGACTTTTTTTCTCAACATTTCGACTTTTTGACTTTTTTCTCGACATTTCGACTTTTTTCTCAACAATTTTACTTTTTTCTCGACATTTCGACTTTTTTCTCGACATTTCAACGGTTTTTCTCGACATTTCGACTTTTTTTCTTTTTTCTTGTTTTTCTTCCGGTAGTTTAACTTCCGGTAGTTTAACTTCCGGTAGTTTAACTTCCGGTCCGCCCCCTATCCAATCAGAACCTTCCCAACCCCCAGACCTGGAGAGGAATTGGAGAAAGACCATCAAACGTGGTTTCCATGGAAACCTCAATTCAGAATTACTGTTTCCATGTAAACTCCAAGGAAAATAGTTTAATTCGGAATTATTAATTCCGAATTAAAAAACATCATGTAACCATGGCCATTTCAACTTTATTCACGAAAATTTTGACTTTTTTTCTCGACATTTCAACTTTTTTTCTCGACATTTCGACTTTTTTCTCAACAATTTGACTTTTTTCTCGACATTTCGACTTTTTTCTCAACATTTTGACTTTTTTTTCTCAACATTTAAACTTTTTTTCTCAACATTTAAACTTTTTTTCTCAACATTACGACTTTTTTCTTGTTTTTCTTCCGGTAGTTTTTCTTCTTTAACTTCTGAATTATTTAATTCGGAATAATTAATTCCGAATTAAAAAAAATCATGTTATAGTTGCCATTTCAACTTTATTCACAAAATTCTGACTTTTTTCTCAACATTTCAACATTAATTTTGACATTTCGACTTTTTTCTCGACATTTCCACTTTTAACATTAAAAACATTTTCTCTACATTTTGACTTTTTTTCTCGACATTTCGACTTTTTTTCTCGACATTTCGACTTTTTTTCTCGACATTTCCACTTTTTTCTAAACAATTTTACTTTTTTCTCGACATTTCCACTTTTTTCTCAACAATTTTACTTTTTTCTCGACATTTCGACTTTTTTTCTCGACATTTCGACTTTTTCCTCAACAATTTTACTTTTTTCTCGACATTTCAACGGTTTTTCTCGACATTTCGACTTTTTTTCTCGACATTTCGACTTTTTTTCTCGACATTTCGACTTTTTTTCTCGACATTTCGACTTTTTTCTCGACATTTCGACTTTTTTCTCGACATTTCGACTTTTTTCTCGACATTTCGACTTTTTTCTCAACAATTTTACTTTTTTCTCGACATTTCGACTTTTTTTCTTTTTTCTTGTTTTTCTTCCGGTACTTTAACTTCCGGTAGTTTAACTTCCGGTAGTTTAACTTCCGGTAGTTTAACTTCCGGTCCGCCCCCTATCCAATCAGAACCTTCCCAACCCCCAGACCTGGAGAGGAATTGGAGAAAGACCATCAAACGTGGTTTCCATGGAAACCTCAATTCAGAATTACTATTTCCATGTAAACTCCAAGGAAAATAGCTTAATTCGGAATTATTAATTCCGAATTAAAAAACATCATGTAACCGTGGCCATTTCAACAAATTTTGACTTTTTTCTCAACATTTCAACTTTTTTTCTCGACATTTCGACTTTTTTCTCGACATTTCGACTTTTTTCTCGACATTTCGACTTTTTTCTCAACAATTTGACTTTTTACTCGACATTTCGACGTTTTTCTCAACATTTTGACTTTTTTTTCTCAACATTTAAACTTTTTTTCTCAACATTACGACTTTTTTCTTGTTTTTCTTCCGGTAGTTTTTCTTCTTTAACTTCTGAATTATTTAATTCGGAATAATTAATTCCGAATTAAAAAAAATCATGTTATCGTTGCCATTTCAACTTTATTCACAAAATTCTGACTTTTTTCTCAACATTTCAACATTAATTTTGACATTTCGACTTTTTTCTCGACATTTCCACTTTTAACATTAAAAACATTTTCTCTACATTTTGACTTTTTTTCTCGACATTTCAACAGTTTTTCTCAACATTTCAACGGTTTTTCTCGACATTTCGACTTTTTTTCTCGACATTTCAACTTTTTTCTCGACATTTCGACTTTTTTCTCAACAATTTTACTTTTTTCTCGACATTTCGACTTTTTTCTCGACATTTCAACGGTTTTTCTCGACATTTCGACTTTTTTTCTCGTCATTTCGACTTTTTTTCCTCGACATTTCGACTTTTTTTCTCGACATTTCGACTTTTTTCTCAACAATTTTACTTTTTTCTCGACATTTCGACTTTTTTCTCAACAATTTTACTTTTTTCTCGACATTTCGACTTTTTTTCTTTTTTCTTGTTTAACTTCCGGTAGTTTAACTTCCGGTCCGCCCCCTATCCAATCAGAACCTTCCCAACCCCCAGACCTGGAGAGGAATTGGAGAAAGACCATCAAACGTGTTTCCATGGAAACCTCAATTTAGAATGACTATTTCCATGTAAACTCCAAGGAAAATAGTTTAATTCGGAATTATTAATTCCGAATTAAAAAACATCATGTAACCGTGGCCATTTCAACTTTATTCACGAAAATTTTGACTTTTTTATCGACATTTTGACTTTTTTCTCGACATTTCGACTTTTTTCTCAACATTTCAACTTTTTTTCTCAACATTTAAAGTTTTTTCTCAACATTGAGACTTTTTTCTTATTTTTCTTCCGGTAGTTTTTCTTCCGGTAGTTTAACTTCTGAATTATTTAATTCGGAATAATTAATTCCAAATCCAAAAAAAATCATGTTATAGTTGCCATTTCAACATTAATCTCCACATTTCGACTTTTTTCTTGTTTTTCTTCCGGTAGTTTAACTTCCGGTAGTTTAACTTCCGGTAGTTTAACTTCCGGCCCGCCCCCTATCCAATCAGAACCTTCCCAACCCCCAGACCTGGAGAGGAATTGGAGAAAGACCATCAAACGTGGTTTCCATGGAAACCTCAATTCAGAATTACTATTTCCATGTAAACTCCAAGGAAAATAGTTTAATTCGGAATTATTAATTCCGAATTAAAAAACATCATGTAACCGTGGCCATTTCAACTTTATTCACGAAAATTTTGACTTTTTTCTCGGCATTTTGACTTTTTTCTCAACATTTCAACTTTTTTTCTCGACATTTCGACTTTTTTCTCAAATATTTGACTTTTTTCTCGACATTTCGACTTTTTTCTCAAATATTTGATTTTTTTCTCAACATTTTGACTTTTTTTTCTCAACATTTAAACTTTTTTTCTCAACATTACGACTTTTTTCTTGTTTTTCTTCCGGTAGTTTTTCTTCTTTAACTTCTGAATTATTTAATTCGGAATAATTAATTCCGAATTAAAAAAAATCATGTTATCGTTGCCATTTCAACTTTATTCACAAAATTTTGACTTTTTTCTCGACATTGCAACTTTTTTTGTCAAAATTGTACTTCAACATTAATCTCCACATTTCGACTTTTTTCTTGTTTTTCTTCCGGTAGTTTAACTTCCGGTAGTTTAACTTCCGGTACTTTAACTTCCGGTAGTTTAACTTCCGGTCCGCCCCCTATCCAATCAGAACCTTCCCAACCCCCAGACCTGGAGAGGAATTGGAGAAAGACCATCAAACGTGGTTTCCATGGAAACCTCAATTCAGAATTACTATTTCCATTTAAACTCCAAGGAAAATAGTTTAATTCGGAATAATTAATTCCGAATTAAAAAAGATCATGTAACCGTGGCCATTTCAACTTTATTCATGAAAATTTTGACTTTTTTCTCGACATTTTGACTTTTTTTCTCGACATTTCGACTTTTTTCTCGACATTTCGACTTTTTTCTCGACATTTCGACTTTTTTCTCAACAATTTGACTTTTTTCTCGACAATTTGACTTTTTTTCGACATTTCGACTTTTTTCTCAACATTTTGACTTTTTTTTCTCAACATTTAAACTTTTTTTCTCAACATTTAAACTTTTTTCACAACATGACAACTTTTTTCTTGTTTTTCTTCCGGTAGTTTTTCTTCTTTAACTTCTGAATTATTTAATTCGGAATAATTAATTCCGAATTAAAAAAAATCATGTTATCGTTGCCATTTCAACTTTATTCACAAAATTCTGACTTTTTTCTCAACATTTCAACATTAATTTTGACATTTCGACTTTTTTCTCGACATTTCCACTTTTAACATTAAAAACATTTTCTCGACATTTCGACAGTTTTTCTCGACATTTCGACTTTTTTTCTCGACATTTCGACTTTTTTCTCGACATTTCGACTTTTTTCTCGACATTTCGACTTTTTTCTCAACAATTTTACTTTTTTCTCGACATTTCGACTTTTTTCTCAACAATTTTACTTTTTTCTCGACATTTCGACTTTTTTCTCAACAATTTTACTTTTTTCTCGACATTTCGACTTTTTTCTCAACAATTTTACTTTTTTCTCGACATTTCAACGGTTTTTCTCGACATTTCGACTTTTTTTCTCGATATTTCGACTTTTTTTCTCGACATTTCGACTTTTTTCTCGACATTTCGGCTTTTTTCTTGTTTTTCTTCCGGTAGTTTTTCTTCTTTAACTTCTGAATTATTTAATTCGGAATAATTAATTCCGAATTAAAAAAAATCATGTTATCGTTGCCATTTCAACTTTATTCACAAAATTCTGACTTTTTTCTCAACATTTCAACATTAATTTTGACATTTCGACTGTTTTTCTCGACATTTCAACTTTTTTTCTCGACATTTCAACTTTTTTTCTCGACATTTCGACTTTTATTCTCGACATTTCGACTTTTTTCTCGACATTTCGACAGTTTTTCTCGACATTTCAACGGTTTTTCTCGACATTTCGACTTTTTTTCTCGACATTTCGACTTTTTTCTCGACATTTCAACGGTTTTTCTCGACATTCCGACTTTTTTTCTCGACATTTCGACTTTTTTTCTCGACATTTCGACTTTTTTCTCGACATTTCGACTTTTTTCTCGACATTTCGACTTTTTTCTCGACATTTCGACTTTTTTCTCAACAATTTTACTTTTTTCTCGACATTTCGACTTTTTTTCTTTTTTCTTGTTTAACTTCCGGTAGTTTAACTTCCGGTCCGCCCCCTATCCAATCAGAACCTTCCCAACCCCCAGACCTGGAGAGGAATTGGAGAAAGACCATCAAACGTGGTTTCCATGGAAACCTCAATTCAGAATTACTATTTCCATGTAAACTCCAAGGAAAATAGCTTAATTCGGAATTATTTAATTCGGAATAATTAATTCCGAATTAAAAAACATCATGTAACTGTGGCCATTTCAACTTTATTCACGAAAATTTTGACTTTTTTCTCGACATTTTGACTTTTTTCTCAACATTTCAACTTTTTTTCTCGACATTTCGACTTTTTTCTCGACATTTCGACTTTTTTTCTCAACATTTAAACTTTTTTTCTCAACATTACAACTTTTTTCTTGTTTTTCTTCCGGTAGTTTTTCTTCTTTAACTTCTGAATTATTTAATTCGGAATAATTAATTCCGAATTAAAAAAAATCATGTTATAGTTGCCATTTCAACTTTATTCACAAAATTCTGACTTTTTTCTCAACATTTCAACATTAATTTTGACATTTCGACTTTTTTCTCGACATTTCCACTTTTAACATTAAAAACATTTTCTCTACATTTTGACTTTTTTTCTCGACATTTCGACAGTTTTTCTCGACATTTCAACGGTTTTTCTCGACATTTCGACTTTTTTTCTCGACATTTCGACTTTTTTCTCGACATTTCGACTTTTTTTCTCGATATTTCGACTTTTTTTCTCGACATTTCGACTTTTTTTCTCAACATTTCAACTTTTTTCTGAACATTACGACTTTTTTCTTATTTTTCTTCCGGTAGTTTTTCTTCCGGTAGTTTAACTTCTGAATTATTTAATTCGGAATAATAAATTCCAAATTAAAAAAAATCATGTAATCGTTGCCATTTCAACTTTATTCACGAAATTTTGACTTTTTTCTCGACATTGCAACTTTTTTTTGTCAAAATTGTACTTCAACATTAATCTCCACATTTCGACTTTTTTCTTGTTTTTCTTCCGGTACTTTAACTTCCGGTAGTTTAACTTCCGGTCCGCCCCCTATCCAATCAGAACCTTCCCAACCCCCAGACCTGGAGAGGAATTGGAGAAAGACCATCAAACGTGGTTTCCATGGAAACCTCAATTCAGAATTACTATTTCCATGTAAACTCCAAGGAAAACAGCTTAATTCGGAATTATTTAATTCGGAATAATTAATTCCGAATTAAAAAACATCATGTAACCTTGGCCATTTCAACTTTATTCACGAAAATTTTGACTTTCTTCTCAAAATTTCGACTTTTTTCTCGACATTTCAACTTTTTTCTTGTTTTTCTTCCGGTAGTTTTTCTTCCGGTAGTTTTTCTTCCGGTAGTTTTTCTTCCGGTAGTTTAACTTCTGAATTATTTAATTCAGAATAATTAATTCTGAAATTAAAAAAATCATGTTATCGTTGCCATTTCAACTTTATTCACGAAATTTTGACTTTTTTCTCGACATTTCAACTTTTTTTCTCGACATTTCAACTTTTTTTCTCGACATTTCGACTTTTTTTCTCGAACATTTCGACTTTTTTTCTCGACATTTCGACTGTTTTGCTCGACATTTCAACTGTTTTTCTCGACATTTCAACTGTTTTTCTCAACATTTCAACTGTTTTTCTTGACATTTCGACTTTTTTCTCGACATTTCGACTGTTTTGCTCGACATTTCGACTTTTTTCTCGACATTTCAACTGTTTTTCTCGACATTTCGACTTTTTTCTCGACATTTCGACTGTTTTTCTTGACATTTCGACTTTTTTCTCGACATTTTGACTTTTTTTTCTAAATTTCGACTTCTCAACATTAAAAAGATTTTCTCGACATTTTGACTTTTTTTCTCGACATTTCAACCTTTATCTCGACATTTCGACTGTTTTTCTCGACATTTCGACTTTTTTTCTTTTTTCTTGTTTAACTTCCGGTAGTTTAACTTCCGGTAGTTTAACTTCCGGTACTTTTTCTTCCGGTAGTTTAACTTCCGGTAGTTTAACTTCCGGTCCGCCCCCTATCCAATCAGAACCTGCCCAACCCCCAGACCTGGAGAGGAATTGGAGAAAGACCATCAAACGTGGTTTCCATGGAAACCTCAATTCAGAATTACTATTTCCATGTAAACTCCAAGGAAAATAGCTTAATTCGGAATTATTAATTCCGAATTAAAAAACATCATGTAACCGTGGCCATTTCAACTTTATTCACGAAAATTTTGACTTTTTTCTCGACATTTTGACTTTTTTTCTCGACATTTCGACTTTTTTCTCGACATTTCGACTTTTTTCTCAACAATTTTACTTTTTTCTCTCGACATTTCGACTTTTTTTTCTCAACATTTAAACTTTTTTCTCAACATTACGACTTTTTTCTTGTTTTTCTTCCGGTAGTTTTTCTTCTTTAACTTCTGAATTATTTAATTCGGAATAATTAATTCCGAATTAAAAAAAATCATGTTATAGTTGCCATTTCAACTTTATTCACAAAATTCTGACTTTTTTCTCAACATTTCAACATTAATTTTGACATTTCGACTTTTTTCTCGACATTTCCACTTTTAACATTAAAAACATTTTCTCTACATTTTGACTTTTTTTCTCCACATTTCGACTTTTTTTCTCGACATTTCGACTTTTTTCTCGACATTTCGACTTTTTTCTCAACAATTTTACTTTTTTCTCGACATTTCGACTTTTTTCTCGACATTTCAACGGTTTTTCTCGACATTTCGACTTTTTTTCTCGACATTTCGACTTTTTTTCTCGACATTTCGACTTTTTTCTCAACAATTTTACTTTTTTCTCGACATTTCGACTTTTTTCTCAACAATTTTACTTTTTTCTCGACATTTCGACTTTTTTTCTTTTTTCTTGTTTAACTTCCGGTAGTTTAACTTCCGGTCCGCCCCCTATCCAATCAGAACCTTCCCAACCCCCAGACCTGGAGAGGAATTGGAGAAAGACCATCAAACGTGGTTTCCATGGAAACCTCAATTCAGAATTACTATTTCCATGTAAACTCCAAGGAAAATAGTTTAATTCGGAATTATTTAATTCAGAATAATTAATTCCGAATTAAAAAACATCATGTAACCGTGGCCATTTCAACTTTATTCACGAAAATTTTGACTTTTTTCTCGACATTTCAACTTTTTTCCTCAACATTTCAACTTTTTTTCTCAACATTTAAACTTTTTTCTCAACATTGAGACTTTTTTCTTATTTTTCTTCCGGTAGTTTAACTTCTGAATTATTTAATTCGGAATAATTAATTCCGAATTAAAAAAAATCATGTTATAGTTGCCATTTCAACTTTATTCACAAAATTCTGACTTTTTTCTCAACATTTCAACATTAATTTTGACATTTCGACTTTTTTCTCGACATTTCCACTTTTAACATTAAAAACATTTTCTCTACATTTTGACTTTTTTTCTCGACATTTCGACAGTTTTTCTCGACATTTCGACTTTTTTTCTCGACATTTCGACTTTTTTTCTCGACATTTCGACAGTTTTTCTCGACATTTCAACGGTTTTTCTCGACATTTCGACTTTTTTTCTCGATATTTCGACTTTTTTTCTCGACATTTCGACTTTTTTCTCGACATTTCGACTTTTTTCTCAACAATTTTACTTTTTTCTCGACATTTCGACTTTTTTCTCAACAATTTTACTTTTTTCTCGACATTTCGACTTTTTTCTCAACAATTTTACTTTTTTCTCGACATTTCGACTTTTTTCTCAACAATTTTACTTTTTTCTCGACATTTCGACTTTTTTCTCAACAATTTTACTTTTTTTCTCGACATTTCGACTGTTTTTCTCGACATTTCAACGGTTTTTCTCGACATTTCGACTTTTTTTCTCGATATTTCGACTTTTTTTCTCGACATTTCGACTTTTTTCTCGACATTTCGACTTTTTTCTCAACAATTTTACTTTTTTCTCGACATTTCGACTTTTTTCTCAACAATTTTACTTTTTTCTCGACATTTCGACTTTTTTTCTTTTTTCTTGTTTAACTTCCGGTAGTTTAACTTCCGGTCCGCCCCCTATCCAATCAGAACCTTCCCAACCCCCAGACCTGGAGAGGAATTGGAGAAAGACCATCAAACGTGGTTTCCATGGAAACCTCAATTCAGAATTACTATTTCCATGTAAACTCCAAGGAAAATAGCTTAATTCGGAATTATTAATTCCGAATTAAAAAACATCATGTAACCGTGGCCATTTCAACAAATTTTGACTTTTTTCTCGACATTTTGACTTTTTTCTCAACATTTCAACATTAATTTTGACATTTCGACTTTTTTCTCGACATTTCGACTTTTTTTCTCAACATTTCGACTTTTTTTCTCGACATTTCGACTTTTTTCTCAACATTTTGACTTTTTTTTCGAAATTTCGACTTCTCAACATTAAAAAGATTTTCTCGACATTTTGACTTTTTTTCTCGACATTTCAACCTTTATCTCGACATTTCGACTGTTTTTCTCGACATTTCGACTTTTTTTCTTTTTTCTTGTTTAACTTCCGGTAGTTTAACTTCCGGCCCGCCCCCTATCCAATCAGAACCTTCCCAACCCCCAGACCTGGAGAGGAATTGGAGAAAGACCATCAAACGTGTTTCCATGGAAACCTCAATTCAGAATTACTATTTCCATGTAAACTCCAAGGAAAATAGCTTAATTCGAAATTATTAATTCCGAATTAAAAAACATCATGTAACCGTGGCCATTTCAACTTTATTCATGAAAATTTTGACTTTTTTCTCGACATTTTGACTTTTTTTCTCGACATTTCGACTTTTTTCTCGACATTTCGACTTTTTTCTCAACAATTTGACTTTTTTCTCGACAATTTGACTTTTTTCTCAACATTTTGACTTTTTTTTCTCAACATTTAAACTTTTTTTCTCAACATATAAACTTTTTTCTCAACATTACGACTTTTTTCTTGTTTTTCTTCCGGTAGTTTTTCTTCTTTAACTTCTGAATTATTTAAATCGGAATAATTAATTCCGAATTTAAAAAAATCATGTTATCGTTGCCATTTCAACTTTATTCACAAAATTCTGACTTTTTTCTCAACATTTCAACATTAATTTTGACATTTCGACTTTTTTCTCGACATTTCCACTTTTAACATTAAAAACATTTTCTCTACATTTTGACTTTTTTTCTCGACATTTCGACTTTTTTCTCGACATTTCGACTTTTTTCTCAACAATTTTACTTTTTTCTCGACATTTCAACTGTTTTTCTCGACATTTCGACTTTTTTCTCAACAATTTTACTTTTTTCTCGACATTTCGACTTTTTTTCTCGACATTTCGACTTTTTTCTCGACATTTCGACTTTTTTCTCAACAATTTTACTTTTTTCTCGACATTTCGACTTTTTTTCTTTTTTCTTGTTTAACTTCCGGTAGTTTAACTTCCGGTAGTTTAACTTCCGGTCCCCCCCCCTATCCAATCAGAACCTTCCCAACCCCCAGACCTGGAGAGGAATTGGAGAAAGACCATCAAACGTGGTTTCCATGGAAACCTCAATTCAGAATTACTATTTCCATTTAAACTCGGAGGAAAACAGTTTAATTCTGAATTATTTAATTGGGTATAATTAATCCCCCCCCAGGTCATCCCCAGGTCGTCCCCCCTGTCGTCCTCACCATGTCCAGCTCCTCCCTCAGGGCACAGATAGCTCTCTCCCGTCCCCCCAGGTCCCCCCTGTCGTCCCCCCCGTCGTCCTCACCATGTCCAGCTCCTCCCTCAGGGCACAGATAGCTCTCTCCCGTCCCCCCAGGTCCCCCCTGTCGTCCCCCCCGTCGTCCTCACCATGTCCAGCTCCTCCCTCAGGGCACAGATAGCTCTCTCCCGTCCCCCCACCAGCTCCTCCAGGTACTGGTACCGGAGCTTCTTCCGGGCCCGGCACTCCCTGGCGCTCTGCCGGCTCCGCTCCAGCTTGGCCTTCAGGTCGATCTTGGCCGGTTTACGGCCGCGTTTCCCGGGTTTCTTCACCTTCCCCGCCGGCATCTGGGACACAAGCGAACAATCGGGACATTAGCAGGCATTAGATCAGCGCTGACACCTTTCACAAATACAAATAAGGGACTGTAGCTCCCTGTAATGTCATCATTTACTGAAAATGTAATAACATTTGCACTTAACTCAATCCAAAATGTAATAAAACCCAACATTTAAACTTTTTTTCTCAACATTTAAACTTTTTTCACAACATTACGACTTTTTTCTTGTTTTTCTTCCAGTAGTTTTTCTTCCAGTAGTTTAACTTCTGAATTATTTAATTCGAAATAATTAATTCCCAATAAAAAAAAATCATGTTATGGTTGCCATTTCAATTTTATTCACAAAATTTTGACTTTTTTCTCGGCATTTCAACTTTTTTCTCAACATTTCAACATTAATTTTGACATTTTGACTTTTTTCTCGACATTTCGACTTCTCAGCACTAAAAAAATGTTCTCTACATTTTGACCTTTTTCTCGACATTTCAACCTTTTTCTCGACATTTCGACTGTTTTTCTCGACATTTCGACTTTTTTTCTCGACATTTCGACTGTTTTTCTCGACATTTCGAAGGTTTTTCTCGACATTTCGACTGTTTTTCTCGACATTTCGACTTTTTTTCTCGACATTTCGAAGGTTTTTCTCGACATTTCGACTGTTTTTCTCGACATTCCGAATGTTTTTCTCGACATTTCGACTTTTTTCTCGACATTTCGACTTCTCAACATTAAAAAAATGTTCTCTACATTTCGACTGTTTTTCTCGTCATTCCGACTGTTTTTCTCGACATTTCGACTGTTTTTCTCGTCATTCCGACTGTTTTTCTCGACATTTCGACTTTTTTCTCGACATTTCGACTTCTCAACATTAAAAAAATGTTCTCTACATTTCGACTGTTTTTCTCGTCATTCCGACTGTTTTTCTCGACATTTCGACTGTTTTTCTCGTCATTCCGACTGTTTTTCTCGTCATTCCGACTGTTTTTCTCGACATTTCGACTTTTTTCTCGACATTTCGACTTCTCAACATTAAAAAAATGTTCTCTACATTTCGACTGTTTTTCTCGTCATTCCGACTGTTTTTCTCGACATTTCGACTGTTTTTCTCGTCATTCCGACTGTTTTTCTCGACATTCCGACTGTTTTTCTCGACATTTCGACTGTTTTTCTCGTCATTCCGACTGTTTTTCTCGACATTTCGACTGTTTTTCTCGTCATTCCGACTGTTTTTCTCGACATTTCGACTGTTTTTCTCGACATTTCGACTTTTTTCTGGACATTTCGACTTTTTTCTCGACATTTCGACTTCTCAACATTAAAAAAATGTTCTCGACATTTCGACTGTTTTTCTCGTCATTCCGACTGTTTTTCTCGACATTTCGACTTTTTTCTCGACATTTCGACTTCTCAACATTAAAAAAATGTTCTCTACATTTCAACTGTTTTTCTCGACATTTCGACTGTAGCTCCCTATAATGTCATAATTTCCTGAAATGTAATAAAATTTGCACTTAACTCAATCGAAAATGTAATAAAACCCAATAATGTAATAGCTTCACCAATAATGTAATAAAATATCTTGACTGATATTGTAATAACATTTTTACCAATAATGTAATACCTTATTACATTATTGGGAATTATTGGGAATAAAATATTCAAATATTTTGAGATTTTTTATTTGGGGTTTTCATAAACTGTGGAGCCACAATCATCAAAATTATAACAAATAAAGGCTTGAAATATCTCACTTTGAATGTAGTGGGAAATATAATATAATATATATTTGTTTATGCTGTTGTTTTTTCCCCTAGTTGTCGTTTTTAATTGTTTTATTCTCTTTTTAACCACGTCTTGACTTTTTATCCCTTTTATCTCTTATCTTGATTTTATTATTTTTGTTTCCTTTTTAATTATCAAAATGTAGCACTTTGAGATTCTCAGTAATGTAAAGTGCATTATAAATAAAATGTACTACTATTATTATTATTATCATCATTATAATATAATGAATGTAAATAAAAAAATTGAGAATATTAATTTGAAAAATAAATAAATAAATAGATAATTATCATATTGTGATATAATATAGCACAATATAATATAAAGTAATATATGTAATACTATAATAGCATATAATAATATCTTAATATCATAATATAACATAATATTATATTATAACATATAACAAAATGATTCACCAATACTATAATATATAACAATATAATTCTGTAAACATCTAGTTATGTTTCATCTTACTGATTTTATTTCTCCTTAATAACTAAACTATAAAGTCTGATCCCAATTTTGTTATAATTTCAACCACTTAAACTACAATTCAAGCACTTTTCAGGCCTTGAAAACACGATCATGGATTTCAAGCCCCCGTAGGAACCCTGTAAAACATAACTAGATGTTTACAGCACGATACAAAGCACATAATTGTGTTAGAAAGCGGAAAAAATAATTATGACTGTATATATTCCTGTAGATATTTGACCCCAGCGATAAAGGTGCTTGAATTTGACCTTGAAAAATGTGTAGGAACCCTGTACTGATTTTATTTCTCCTTGTAATAACTAAACTATACAGTCTGACCCCAATTTTGTGAAAGACACAGTTATAATTTCAAGCAATTAAACTAAAATTCAAGCACTTTTCAGGCCTTGAAAACACAACATTGAAATTCAAGCACTTTCAAGGATTTCAAGCCTCCGTGTTTGAAATAAACGTCCAAAATGCAATAGCTTTTTCATTTCATTTTGTAATCAAGCCGCATTTTGTAATAAATTTTGCCACATTATGTAATAAGTTATTGCATTTTGAGAAGATTATTATAAAATGCACTTGCAACTTTTTTATTTTCTAGGAAATGTAATAACATGGTGCATTATGTAATAATACCTATTATTTTTGTTTAACAATGAATTTATACAAGAGTGACTTTTGTTGTTTTTTACGCAATTTTCCTCAGAGCTATGTAGCCCAATAAATCTATGTATAAAACTCCAAATATAACTTTAGTTTCCTATTTGAAGTTTGGAATTATATCGGCCGATAACAAACAATTCAACTATGCTTTAGAATTGTTATTAGATAATGAACCATGTTATTACATTTTCTAGAGAATAAAAAAGTTGCAAGTGCATTTTGTAATAATCTTCTCAGAATGTAATAACTTATTACATAATGTGGCAAAAGTTATTAGATTTATTTAGATTTAGATTTTTAGATTTATCTATTTGGACAGTTAAAAATTACACAAATAAAAGTAACAAATTAAAGTGCAGGACGAGGCGGAAACTCAAAGAGTTTATCAGGCGCCTCCACCTATAGTTAACATAACATTTAACATCATACTTATAAGAACAAATATACAAATGAGCCATTAGAAATCTATAGATGATAGAAATAAATTAAAATTACAAAGAATTTACACGAAAGAAAAATGATCGGATATATTAATAACGATAAAGAGTACAATTTAATATTACAAAATGCAGCAGTTTATTACAAAATGGAGCAGTTTATTATAAAATGGAGCATTTTATTACAAAATGCAGCAGTTTATTACAAAATGCGCAAGTTTATTATAAAATGCAGCAGTTTATTATAAAATGAGGCAGTTTATTATAAAATGCAGCAGTTTATTATAAAATGCGGCAGTTTATTATAAAATGCGGTAGTTTATTATAAAATGCGCAAGTTTATTACAAAATGCAGCAGTTTATTATAAAATGCAGCAGTTTATTATAAAATGCAGCAGTTTATTACAAAATGCAGCAGTTTATTATAAAATGGAGCATTTTATTACAAAATGCGGCATTTTATTACAAAATGCAGCAGTTTATTATAAAATGGAGCATTTTATTACAAAATGCAGCAGTTTATTACAAAATGCGCAAGTTTATTATAAAATGCAGCAGTTTATTATAAAATGAGGCAGTTTATTATAAAATGAGGCAGTTTATTATAAAATGCAGCAGTTTATTATAAAATGCGGCAGTTTATTATAAAATGCGGTAGTTTATTATAAAATGCGCAAGTTTATTACAAAATGCAGCAGTTTATTATAAAATGCAGCAGTTTATTATAAAATGCAGCAGTTTATTACAAAATGCAGCAGTTTATTATAAAATGGAGCATTTTATTACAAAATGCAGCAGTTTATTACAAAATTCGCAAGTTTATTATAAAATGCAGCAGTTTATTATAAAATGAGGCAGTTTATTATAAAATGAGGCAGTTTATTATAAAATGCAGCAGTTTATTATAAAATGAGGCAGTTTATTATAAAATGAGGCAGTTTATTATAAAATGAGGCAGTTTATTATAAAATGAGGCAGTTTATTATAAAATGAGGCAGTTTATTATAAAATGCAGCAGTTTATTATAAAATGCGGCAGTTTATTATAAAATGAGGCAGTTTATTATAAAATGCAGCAGTTTATTATAAAATGAGGCAGTTTATTATAAAATGCGACAGTTTATTATAAAATGCGGCAGTTTATTATAAAATGCGACAGTTTATTATAAAATGCGGCAGTTTATTATAAAATGCAGCAGTTTATTATAAAATGCGGCAGTTTATTATAAAATGCGACAGTTTATTATAAAATGCGGCAGTTTATTATAAAATGCTGCAGTTCATAATAAAATGCAGCAGTTTATTACAAAATGCAGCATTTTATTATAAAATGCGGCATTTTATTTCAAAATGCGGCATTTTATTACAAAATGCGCAAGTTTATTACAAAATGCAGCAGTTTATTATAAAATGCAGCAGTTTATTATAAAATGCAGCAGTTTATTATAAAATGCAGCAGTTTATTATAAAATGCAGCAGTTTATTATAAAATGCAGCAGTTTATTATAAAATGCAGCAGTTTATTATAAAATGCAGCATTTTATTACAAAATGAAATGACCAAGTTATTACATTTTGGACGTTTATTACAAAATGCGGCTCAACAATCCCTGGTTCCGTTTTGGTTCAACTTTTAATTCCCAATTACGTAACAATTCCCTACATTAGATCATTAGTTCTGGATCTTATTAGGAGATAAAAAGGTGAATTAGCCGTTAGCTGTTAGCTCCCCACCTTGCTGTCGTCCATAATGTTATCCAAATACGTCCTAAAACACGTCCTAAACCCACGAACTGCGGGTTTAAACACGTCCTAAACCCACGAACTGCGGGTTTATCTCGGTTAGGATTCGATAGAAGACGAAAAATAAGAAGATATGTAGATGTTTTTCTCCTCTTGTTTACATCGCAGTTCTGCTGCTCCGGCAGACCGAGAACCGCGCATGCGCAGCCGCCTCCTGCGATACGTCAACCTCGCCGCCATATTGGATGTTCAAGACCGCGCTGTAAACTAATACAAGTGAATGGACTTATTTTCATAAATCGCCTTTCTACAAAGAAATGTACGTTTTACGTCTCATTTATTCATTCACACACGCACTTTTTTCCTCTTTTTCTCTCTTTTTTACTTTTTTTTCTTATTTTTTCCTCCCTCTCTCTTTTTTTCTCGTTTTTCTTCCTTTTTTCCCTCTTTTTTCCTGTTTTTTTCATCTTTTTTCCTATTTTTTTCCTTTTTCTCCTCTTTTTTAAAATCTTTTTTTCCTCTTTTTTCCTCCTTTTTTACTGCTTTTTTCTATTTTTTTCTGCTTTTTTCCATCTTTTTTCTTATTTTTCTCCTCTTTTTTATCTTTTTTCCTTTGTTCCTCTTTTTTAATATTTTTTCCTTATTTTCATAAAGCGCCTTTCTACAAAAAATGTATGTTTCGCGTCTCATTTATTCATTCACACATGCACTTTTTTCCTCTTTTTTTTTTTTTTTTTACATATTTTTCCCTCTTTTTTCAGTTTTTTCCTCTTTTTTCCTCCTTTTTTTCCTCTTTGTTTTTTTCCTATTTTTTTCCTTTTTCACCTCTTTTTTAATCTTTTTTTCCTCTTTTTTCCTCCCCTTTTCCACCTGTTGGAGCCAAAATGATTTATTTTGTTTTATTTATTTTAACTGAATATTAGTTGTCACCCCCCTTTTTGTGACGTCATGTTTAGCCCGTCAATCAGCCAGGTGGGTGGTTGTCATGGTAACCATTATAACCTGCCTGGGTGATGATTGCACGCAGGTGCGACAGGGGGAAGACAAGTCTATACTTTGCGTTCTTGGTATTGAGAAAGGCCCACAGTTTTTCACCGTGCAAGACGTGCAAGACAGAGAGTGTCGTTCTGTCATAAGTTTATGTTGAGTTTAAATAGTGGAATTACGTTTGACTGCTGCTGAATACGGAATAAATGGATTGGCATATCCGACCCAGATCCTAAGTCTAAATGTTTTGAATAAATTTGAAGCACGCGTCCTAACAAAACCAACCCTGTTGCCCTGAAGTATAGCCTATTGGTACAGGCTCTTTTTCTCCACTTTTTTTCATATTTTTTCCTCTTTTTTCCTTATTTTCTTAAAGCGCCTTTCTACAAAAAATGTACGTTTTACGTCTCATTTACGTCTCACTTTTTTTTCTGTTTTTTTCCTCCTTTTTTACCCATTTTTTCGCTTTTTTCATCTTTTTTTCCTCTTTTTTTCCTTTTTCACCTCTTTTTAAACTTTTTTCCTTTTTTCTTCCCTTTTTCCACCTTTTCTCCTCTTTTTTATCTTTTTTTCCTCTTTGTTCCTCTTTTTTTCATATTTTTTCCTCTTTTTTCCTTATTTTCTTAAAGCGCCTTTCTACAAAAAATGTACGTTTTACGTCTCATTTATTCATTCACACATGCACTTTTTCCTCTTTATCTCTTTTTTACACATTTTTCTTTTTTTCCCTCTTTTTTCTGTTTTTTTCCTCCTTTTTTCCCTCTTTTTTTGCTTTTTTTCATATTTTTTTCCTCTTTTTTCTCTTAGTTTTTTCCTGTTTTTTTTTTCCTTTTTTACCTCCACATTTCCTCTTTTTTTTCTTTTTTTCATATTTTTTTCCTCTTTTTTCCTTATATTCATAAAGCGCCTTTCAAAGAAATGTACGTTTTACGTCTCATTTATTCATTCACACATGCACTTTTTTCCTCTTTTTCTCTTTTTTTTTTTACATATTTTTCCCTCTTTTTTCAGTTTTTTCCTCTTTTTTCCTCCTTTTTTTCCTCTTTGTTTTTTTCCTATTTTTTTACATATTTTTCCCTCTTTTTTAATCTTTTTTTCCTCTTTTTTCCTCCCCTTTTCCACCTGTTGGAGCCAAAATGATTTATTTTGTTTTATTTATTTTAACTGAATATTAGTTGTCACCCCCCTTTTTGTGACGTCATGTTTAGCCCGTCAATCAGCCAGGTGGGTGGTTGTCATGGTAACCATTATAACCTGCCTGGGTGATGATTGCACGCAGGTGCGACAGGGGGAAGACAAGTCTATACTTTGCGTTCTTGGTATTGAGAAAGGCCCACAGTTTTTCACCGTGCAAGACGTGCAAGACAGAGAGTGGCGTTCGGTCATAAGTTTATGTTGAGTTTAAATAGTGGAATTACGTTTGACTGCTGCTGAATACGGAATAAATGGATTGGCATATCCGACCCAGATCCTAAGTCTAAACGTTTTGAATAAATTTGAAGCACGCGTCCTAACAAAACCAACCCTGTTGCCCTGAAGTATAGCCTATTGGTACAGGCTCTTTTTCTCCTCTTTTTTTTAATCTTTTTTCCTCTTTGTTCCTCTTTTTTTCATATTTTTTCCTCTTTTTTCCTTATTTTCTTAAAGCGCCTTTCTACAAAAAATGTACGTTTTACGTCTCATTTACGTCTCACTTTTTTCAGTTTTTTTCCTCCTTTTTTATCCATTTTTTCGCTTTTTTCATCTTTTTTTCCTCTTTTTTTCCTTTTTCACCTCTTTTTAATCTTTTTTCCTTTTTTCTTCCCTTTTTCCACCTTTTCTCCTCTTTTTTATCTTTTTTTCCTCTTTGTTCCTCTTTTTTTCATATTTTTTCCTCTTTTTTCCTTATTTTCTTAAAGCGCCTTTCTACAAAAAATGTACGTTTTACGTCTCATTTATTCATTCACACATGCACTTTTTCCTCTTTTCATCTCTTTTTTCCTTTTTTCTTTTTTTTCCTCATTTTTTCCCTCTTTTTTTGATCCCACATAGGAGTAATTCATGTTATATCAGCTATAGAGAACCAGGTAGTGCCGAAAAAACAATATATATCCCCCTCACAAAAATAAGAAAAATAGAGAAAAATATTTTCTCATCAACAAAACATATTTAAAATTTTTCAAGTAACAAAATAACATATTTGAACCCTTTTTCAGACAATAAAATAACATTTTAATCACACAAACACAGGCATATATGTCTATGCTGCAGCCTCCTGCTGGCGGGGAGCTGGTACTGCAGCCTCCTGCTGGCGGGGAGCTGGTACTGCAGCCTCCTGCTGGCGGGGAGCTGGTACTGCAGCCTCCTGCTGGCGGGGAGCTGGTACTGCAGCCTCCTGCTGGCGGGGAGCTGGTACTGCAGCCTCCTGCTGGCGGGGAACTGGTACTGCAGCCTCCTGCTGGCGGGGAGCTGGTACTGCAGCCACCGCGGTCCAGGTTGGAGTAGAACCTTGAAAACTCATGTTTTTAGTTTGAAATAATATTTCAATATTCTTATATTATAATTACATTAGAATTATATATATATATATATATATATATATATATATATATATATATATATATATATATATATATATATATATTATATATATATATATATATATATATATATATATATATATATATATATATATATATATATATATATATATATATATATATATATATATATATATATATAAAATGAAGTTGACTTTACTTGAAAAGTATTTTAAAAGTAGATCAAGCAAGATATTTTTTACTGTGGTTTCTACTTAAGCAAATAAAGAATTTGTTTCATCTAAATGTTGGTCAATCTGCCCAATAGATTAAAATTGTTAAAAGAAAAGTAAATAGAACAAGATCATTGCTTGTTGTTTGTGTGTAAATGAAAAGATTACTGGGATTACAGAAATACTGCTGGTTCAGGAAAACATGCACAATGTCTTGTTTTTTTGAACAAATGCAGATTAAGTTCAAAACTATATGTATTCATGTAAAGCAACAAACCTAATTTTTAATTGTTAATATCACAGATTTAAATATGTTATATTTACATTAGCTTAGATTTATTTTGTTCAGTGTTCCTTGTTAAATTATACATATATGGTTTGATTATCCACTTGAAATAATGTTAATTATATGACTGGAACAGATAAGATCCCATTGAAAAAACCTCAGGGAATACCTTTAATTATAAATAAATACCAACAATACCTGAGGGGTATTCCAGGAAGCAGGTTCAACAAATTCCGAGTTTAAACCTGAACTCCGAGTTGACTTAACCTAAGCCAGCAAAGTCGGAGTTTTCGGTTCCAGAACAGCAGATTTGAGTTAGTTCAATCAGAGACGTTCTATAAAATATAAATAATGTATAGAGGATCTTTGGTTCAATCAACTCTGAGTTTGTTAAGCTCGAGCTAAGCGCGTGCGTGAGGGAAATAAAAAGCATCATCAGTAGAGCCCTGATACAAGGATTCACCATGGCAACCGGCGACAACAAAAGACCACATACGTTTTCTTTTTTTTAAAAACTTTATTTAACATTTCAATTTACAAAATCCCTTTGAGGAAACATTAGTTTGCGTCTGAAGATCCACATACTTCACCACTGGAGTTAGAAGTGTTAATACGTGCGTATGGCGAGTATGAGAGCAGATTTCAGAAAAAAAAAACACGAAACACGAGGAGAGCATAACTTACAAAAATGAAAAGGAAGCAGACAACCACGCAATTAAAAAAAAAGAAAGAAGGCAAGTGATGGTCCAGAAGATATTAACGAGGCTGTAGCCACTGATGGATTAATTATGCAAGTTCAGTTTAAGGTAAGATATCAAATCACCCTACCCTCTTATAAATCTGTTTAAGGGAAATATTTGACTTTTTTTTACTCTCTCTCTCTTTCTCTCCTCCCTCTCCTTTTTGCATTTGAACTGTTTGAAGTTAAACTGGGATGTCCCTGTGATGTTGTTGCACTGACATAGTGAATAAAATACGTTGCGTTTGTTAGATAAGCTTTTTCTGCTCTCTAACTCTGCTCTTGCTGTCCGTGGTGCAGAAAACGGATGTGTATTACGTAAAGGCCCATTGGCTGAATTGACGCCACTGAGGAAGGAGACGGAGAGAAACTCAGGCTTTATTGAAGTAAACCTGCTAGGGAGCAGGTTAGGTTCACAGGCTCAGTTGCCATAGTAACTGACTCAGAGTTTGAGTTAACTCGCTTTCTGGAACTGAAAACTCCGGGGGCCTGTACTACGAAGCAAGTTCAACATACCCAGGATATCTTTTCCTTATCCAGATTCACTAACCCGGACAATTGCAATCACGCTAAGCGGTCACACGACGGTGGTTATCAACTCGGTAGATCGACCCAGGTTTCTCCAATCTGGATATGAGCGCGTGCACATAAAAGGGGCGGTGTTTTCAGCGCATGACCAATCGCAAGCATGGAGAAGTCCACTGTCAGAGCCGCTTATTTCAGTAGCGAAGAGCAAACAATAATTTTACGGAAATATGATGAGTATAGGCATATAATACAGGCAAAAAGCAACACAGTTGCAGCTGCAAAATGCAGGAAAGACAGCTGGCAAAAGATCGCTGACTGTATAAATGCGTAAGTTCATAGGGATATATCATATATCACTGCCCCATCATTAGGGCATAAGTAGATCTGACTATAATTACAGTTGTCTATTCTGTTAAATGCATGTGTTGCTTAGATGTATTCGTATGGCGTGTATGACAATTGTAGCCTCATTCCTTCAGCTGCAACCCCAGCGGAGTGAAACGCACATGGGAGCAAATAAAAAATAAATATAAAAACATAATTCAAAGCGGTAAGTAGGCTCACTTTCATATCTTAGAAGTACAACAAGTACAAGGCTTTAGTGTTTCTATCACTCTCTGTTTTAGGATGATATCAGTATACAAAAGCACAATGAAATAGCATTGACATTACTTGCAGCAAACAGAAAAAAAATGACAAGAAGAAGATCGGAGGGATCCTCTCACGATCAGCGCACCGAGCTCCACTGGGGTCTCTTCGAAAGGGCATGCCATTTTCCAAGAGAGCTGATTGGTCAGTGGGCGGTGCTTTTATACCCGGCGATCTGTATCTGGAACATAACCTGCTCCGGAGCAGGTTAGCTGTTCAGCATAAGTTACCATGGCGATGTACCCCGGTAAGAAGTGAACCACCGTCGTAGTCCTGAAAACCCAGGGTTAAACCTGAAGTTACCTCGATAACCCCAAATCCCGCTTCGTAGTACAGGCCCCGGGTCCACGTATCTGAAAGAGAAACACGTTTGTGAAGGTTTTCCATCTGGAATGTGTTTCCCTCCTCTCCGTGTGTTGTGGCGGTGCGCCTGTTCGTCCAGCAGATGGCGACATTTCCCCGAATCGGCCGCCGATATTTTCTTGTCTGAAAAATGGTTCAAATATGTTGTTTTGTTACT
>NC_084609.1:2141500-2146500 GCF_033807715.1 Cololabis saira
GGGTGTTTTCATTATAAAACCGAGGGAAATAGCAAACTATTTTAACTTTTTCATTGATAAAATGGGGAAATGATGTGCTAGCATGGCTCCAACACAGAGCTCTATGTCATATGAGTTGATTAAGAATAACATTAATAACAGTGCACATTTGAGTTCAAACCACTTGATTCTGAAATGGTGGAGAAAATGCTGTTAAATCTCTGAGATGAAACATCTCCAGTTATTGACAATATGGATGGAAAACTTATCAGGGTTTCAGCCAGATGTTTGTCTGTTCCTATATGTCACATTTTTAACCGTTATTTGATCATTTCTGTATTCCCTGCAATATGGAAAGAATCCAAAGTCATACCATTGCCAAAAGACAGAAAAGTTCCTTTATCTGGAGATAATAGCAGACCAATTAGTCTGCTACCGGTTCTCAGTAAAATATTGGAAAGGTTCATTTTCAGTCAAATTCAACATTATTTTCTTAGCAATGAATTAATAACAAAATCTCCACATGCATACAGAGCTGGTCACTCCACCAACACTGCCCTAGTTCATATGAAAGATAATTGGTTAAAAAGAAATGGACAATAAAGAAATGGCCGGATCTGTGAGGCTGGATTTCAGCTCAGCCTTAATAAATCCTGACCTGCTAATAACCAGATTGAGGGGATGTGGTTTCTCACAGACTGCTCTCTCGTTGATGGATAGATATGTGTCTGGGAGAAAGCAAAGCGTGTATTTTAATGGAAGCTTCTCCAAAAGCAAAGATGTACTATGCGGAGTCCCACAAGGCAGTTGCCTAGGCCCACTCTTATTTTCTATTTTTACAAACGATCTGCCCTTTGTTTTAGATCAGGCAAAAACAGTAATGTACGCAGATGATTCCACAATGTTTTGTGCTGCATCAACTAGTAAAGAACTAAATGAATTATTACTGTATGTAATGAATTAAAATCTGTTTCTGATTGGGTAAAGGAAAATAAACTGATCCTGAATGTGTCAAAGACAAAGTGCTTTGTCTTTGGCACTAGAGGGATGCTTGCTGGGGACATCCGTTTAGACTTATCTATAGGGGGAACCCCAGTACAACAAGTTAGAAAAATGAAATTACTTGGCGTTATAATCGATGATCGCTTAACATGGTCAGATCATATTGATGCAGTTGTTGTAAAAATGGGGCAGGGGATTGCTATGACACGTAAATGCTCTCAATATGTAACACGTCAATTAGAAACCAGGTAACACAGGCACTTGTTCTCTCACAGTTGGGGTACTGTGTGGTTGTGTTTGTCCTCTGCAGCAAATGAAGACATTAAAAAACTCCAGCTCGCACAAAAAAGAGCCGCAAGATTAGCTCTTAACTGTTCTTTTAAAACTAATGTCACCAAGATGCACTGCAGTCTGGCATGGCTGACTATCGAGGTAAAATAACATCTAGGACCAATCCCAATTCTCCTTCTTTTCTCCACTCGCACTTCTTTTCTTCCCTAACCCCTAAAAAAGAAGGGGGAGATTTTAGGGCACTTGAGATCTAGAGCACTTGGCCCAGGTGCCTGTCCCATTTCTCCTACTCCCCCTCGTTTTCATCCCTAACCTGATCAGGAAGCAGAGAGCCAAAAGCTGTTTTAATTTCAGCTGTAGCACTGTTAATATGGCACTTTATTAAGTTTTAATATTTTTTCAGGCATAAAGGTAACCTTAAGATCCGCAACCGGGGCTCAGTTTATCCAAATAACGCCTGTTAAGAAATTTGACCCGATGTTTTCGGAGATGAGAAGAGCCGCCGCCCCCGGGGAGCAGCAGCAGCTGTTACCATGGTAACAGCAACCTCAGCTCACAGCCCGAGAAGAGACGTGTCCGCCGGGTCAAGCTGCTGCGTCGCCCCGGGAGAGAAACTCTCTCTGGGACGCAGCTCTGTTGAGAATTACGCTGGCTGAAATAAATCATTTAGGAAGATGTTGGTTTAATAGATGAAATCTAACAGTTGTAGCTACGCCTGTTAAGAAATTTGCTCCGAAATTTAGAGATTTCTGTCTGCCGGCTCCGGAGTTTGGGTCCCCGTTAAATCGACGCAGAGCCTACGGCGTAGGGTACGGCGTAGGGTACGGCGTAGGGTACGGCGTAGGGTACGGCGTAGGGTACGGCGTAGGGTACGGCGTAGGGTACGGCGTAGGGTACGGCGTACGGCGCGCGTCGCCGCGTACATCGACGCAGACCTTACAGCGTAGGTTGCGTAACCTCCGCCGTAGGCTCTGTGTTGGTGTAACATGGAACCATAAATCCCTTTATTCTGCCGTGATCTTCCGCAACTTTATCTGAAAGTGTGTAAATTACCCAGATAACAGCTGGATCACTTTGTGGTTTCTGAAGACTATTATATCAGAAACATCCAAAACAAATCTGACGAGTCACAGGATTATTTCTCTCTATTTCTCTGAGACGAGTCTGCCTGTTTGCCTTCGGTCGGCGAGTCAAATCGACGCAGAGCCTACAGCAAAAGCATTCTGGGAAATTTTCATACCCCCTCGCTCGCCAAGTCAGCATCTGAAATCCCTCGATTTGAAGGGGCTATTCTCAGCCCCTAGCCCTCGTTATGCCCCCTCCCCCTAGGTGAATAGAGGAATTGGAACCACTACCTTCACGGGAACGCGCAAAAGTTAGGGTTAGTGAAGAAAACGAGGGCAAGGGGGAGTATTGGGACGCAGCCCTAGTCTTCTCATGTTTATCCCAAATGCAGTTGTAGATGGAAAACCAAACTTTCTCCCAGATCAGCAGGTATGGACCGGTTACGGTTAGGGTTAGTTACCAAACTAGACGGGTCATGGGTCGTCTGGAACTTCCCAAGCCTAAATCAAGTCAACTCAAAAACTCAGTCATCTACATAACCCTAACCCTAACCCTAACCCTAACACTAACCCTAACAGGGCTTCCAGCCATTGGAATTTATTATCTATATGTATTAAACAAATCGAAAGCCCCAAAAAGATTAACTCTGACCTTAAAGATGTTTTTGTTTATCCGAATCGTAAGAATGAATCATCCTTTACGTGTTAAAATAATTCTGCTTCCTTTCCATCGTCATTCTGCATCGAGACGCTGGATCCAGATGTTGGAAAGAACTTATAAAAGAGCGTTTCATTGTTTTTTTTTACAGCAGTGTTCAATACAAAATAAAAGAAACAAAAGTCAATGATCAGAAGCAGAGCCGGATTAAATAAATGGACTACACTAGGCAGACTGTGATTTTTGGGCCCCCCTCCATCGATGTTATTTATGAAATCTTAAACTTACCAAAGTTACTAATAAAACTTAATTCACATTTTACATAGCAAAGTCATAGTCAAGTTGGTTCTTTGTATTCCAAAATAAGTCATGTGTTGTATATTAAACAGTCTATCAGACTATTTTTAGATTTTTATTATTTATACGTTATTACAACGCTCTATTAAATGCTATTAAATTATCCTTATCTTATCGATTGTGAGCCTTTTGCAGAAAATCTTAATTAAATATGTTGATTAAATTGAATAGTTAAATAAGAAGTCAAATCTACAAAGGCCAATACAATTTGCAGTAAGACAAAGCGTGCTGTAGTATGTATGTCTGTATGTGTATATGTATGTGTATGCGTATGCAGAGCCTTTTGGGAGATTTGCGAGGCCCTGTGTGAAATGGCCAGGGGGGGCCTCTCAAAATTTTTGGGTTTTTCGGGTCGGATCGGGTGTCTATATGCGCAATTTTAACTATCCAATGATCAAAATACTGGATACCTTCCCCTGCCTCCTCATCATCTCTTGCCTCGACGCGGGGCCCCACGGCTGCTTGAGACCCGGGCGGATCGGTGATTTTTGTAACAAATTTATCAAACGGGCCTTTCAGAGAGGCATTAAACTCTTTTCTTTAGTTTTTTTCTTTTTTCATCCCCTGATGGAAATTTCCTGATTCTGTCTCGTTCTCTCGACATTGTGTGACAGTTTGTTCCAACTCCACCCGTCTGGATCAGACTAGCTTGTGTCTGCGCTTGGTCTGATGAGTTGTATTGAACAACAGACACGCGTCATCATTGCACATATATTTATTGATATGCACAGACTAGTACACATTTAGGTCTGTAATGGAACGTGACTGTTGATATTTATAAGGGAAAAAAGGAAAAAAAAACGAAAAAAAAAAAAAAACGGCCCCTTGGGGCGCGAGGCCCCTTGGGGCGCGAGGCCCCGTGTGGTCGCACAGTTCGCACATCCCTTGCGGCAGCCCTGTGCGTATGTATGCGTATGTATGTATACTAAATATAGTAATAATGAACATATATATATATGCCTTAGGTTTTTACCGGCATGTTATCAACCATTAATATGTGTGCAGACAAAAAAAAAAAAAAAAATGTTGTCCCTCTGTCTGGCCCCCCCCCTGTCAATCGGGCCCTAGGCACATGCCTAGTTTGCCTTTGCGTTAATCCGGCTCTGATCAGAAGGGTGAGAGACGAGGCTGGAGGATAAAGTCACCAGGAAGAATCCAGTCCACTCCCACATTCCATACTTGCATCACTTTGCTTCAACATCCCCTCCATGTTTACTTGTATTGATATTATGATTAATGATATTGTTGTTTTGTATATTGTGTTGGTATCCGCCTCTAAAGGTTGCAACGTTTAGGGAACCTTCCCGCAACCAAACACTAACGTTCCCAGAACATTAAATGAACTTTCCTGCGTAACTAAAACCTGACGGTAATGGAACCAAAAACGACCGCAGAAAACAGAGCAATGAATGCAAAAAGCTTCCGTACCAATACAATCTTCAATACATTGGCAAAATAAGTAATTCATTGGCTACCAGAATGTGGCAAAATAGATACAATATTCTAAATAAAAAAGAAAGACACCCTGTTAGTTAAACATTTTTTAATACAGGGATTCCACTCCTTGAAAATTGCAGGTAATTCATTATGTTCTAATGAGATGAGAAAGAAGGAAAAGAGAAATGGATTTGTCTTTTGGGTTTGAAGAT
>NC_084609.1:2151500-2159000 GCF_033807715.1 Cololabis saira
GCACAGGTGAGGGGAATGAGTAAAGGGAACTAATGATGGAACCAGGTGTGGAGACGGGAGGGGAAGCACAGGTGAGGGGAACGAGTAAAGGGAACTGATCACCATGGAACCAGGTGTGGAGACGGGCGGGGAAGCACAGGTGAGGGGAATAAGTAAAGGGAACTGATGATGGAACCAGGTGTGGAGACGGAGGGGAAGCACAGGTGAGGGGAATGAGTAAAGGGAACTGATCACCATGGAAACCAGGTGTGGAGACGGGCGGGGAAGCACAGGTGAGGGGAATGAGTAAAGGGAACTGATGATGGAACCAGGTGTAGAGACGGGCGGGGAAGCACAGGTGAGGGGAATGAGTAAAGGGAACTGATGATGGAACCAGGTGTAGAGACGGGCGGGGAAGCACAGGTGAGGGGAATGAGTAAAGGGAACTGATCACCATGGAAACCAGGTGTGGAGACGGGCGGGGAAGCACAGGTGAGGGGAATGAGTAAAGGGAACTGATCACCATGGAAACCAGGTGTGGAGACGGGCGGGGAAGCACAGGTGAGGGGAATGAGTAAAGGGAACTGATCACCATGGAAACCAGGTGTGGAGACGGGCAGGGAAGCACAGGTGAGGGGAATGAGTAAAGGGAACTGATGATGGAACCAGGTGTGGAGACGGGCAGGGAAGCACAGGTGAGGGGAATGAGTAAAGGGAACTGATGATGGAACCAGGTGTGGAGACGGGCAGGGAAGCACAGGTGAGGGGAATGAGTAAAGGGAACTGATGATGGAACCAGGTGTGGAGACGGGAGGGGAAGCACAGGTGAGGGGAATGAGTAAAGGGAACTGATGATGGAACCAGGTGTGGAGACGGGAGGGGAAGCTCAGGTGAGGGGAATGAGTAAAGGGAACTGATGATGGAACCAGGTGTGGAGACGGGAGGGGAAGCTCAGGTGAGGGGAATGAGTAAAGGGAACTGATGATGGAACCAGGTGTGGAGACGGGAGGGGAAGCTCAGGTGAGGGGAATGAGTAAAGGGAACTGATCACCATGGAAACCAGGTGTGGAGACGGGAGGGGAAGCACAGGTGAGGGGAATGAGTAAAGGGAACTGATGATGGAACCAGGTGTGGAGATGGAGGGGAAGCACAGGTGAGGGGAATGAGTAAAGGGAACTGATCACCATGGAAACCAGGTGTGGAGACGGGAGGGGAAGCTCAGGTGAGGGGAATGAGTAAAGGGAACTGATCACCATGGAAACCAGGTGTGGAGACGGGCGGGGAAGCTCAGGTGAGGGGAATGAGTAAAGGGAACTGATCACCATGGAAACCAGGTGTGGAGACGGGCGGGGAAGCACAGGTGAGGGGAATGAGTAAAGGGAACTGATGATGGAACCAGGTGTGGAGACGGGAGGGGAAGCACAGGTGAGGGGAATGAGTGGATGTCTGGCTGATGAGGGTGGCAGGATCTGAAGTGATCATGTAAAAAAAACATATCCCCAACTGAGAAACCATGACATTGTATTCATGTAGTTTGATCATAACTCTCTAAAAACCAGCATCTCCATCTGCTGAACCAAGACATGGAGTTTTAGAGGTTTGGAAGATAAAAGTGAAGTCAAACCAACCTATAAAACTGGTTTTATTTGATATAAATGTCAGTAAATGAAACTGTAAAGTTCCAGGGAGTCCAAAGGTTCATGTTTGAGGGTTAGAGGTCAGAGGTCAGAGTTAGAGGTCAGAGGTCAGAGTTAGGGGTCAGAGGTTAGAGGTCAGAGGTTAGAGGTCAGAGGTCAGAGGTTAGAGGCTAGAGGTTAGAGGTCAGAGTTAGAGGTCAGAGTTAGAGGTTAGAGGTCAGAGGTCAGAGTTAGAGGTCAGAGTTAGAGGTCAGAGTTAGGGGTCAGAGGTTAGAGGTCAGAGGTTAGAGGTCTGTAGCAGGGAAGGTGAGAGGGTTAGGGTCAGAGGTTAGAGGTCAGAGGTCAGAGGTTAGAGGCTAGAGGTTAGAGGTCAGAGGTCAGAGGTTAGAGGTCTGTAGCAGGGAAGGTGAGAGGGTTAGGGTCAGAGGTCAGAGTTAGAGGTTAGAGGTCAGAGTTAGAGGTCAGAGTTAGATGTTAGAGTTAAAGGTCAGAGGTCAGAGTTAGAGGTTAGATGTCAGAGGTTGGAGGTCAGAGTTAGAGGTCAGAGTTAGAGGTCAGAGGTCAGAGTTAGAGGTTAGAGGTCAGAGGTTGGAGGTCAGAGTTAGAGGTCAGAGTTAGAGGTCAGAGGTCAGAGTTAGAGGTTAGAGGTCAGAGTTAGAGGTCAGAGTTAGAGGTCAGAGGTCAGAGTTAGAGGTTAGAGGTCAGAGTTAGAGGTTAGAGTTAGAGGTCAGAGGTCAGAGTTAGAGGTTAGAGGTCAGAGTTAGAGGTCAGAGTTAGATGTTAGAGTTAAAGGTCAGAGGTCAGAGTTAGAGGTTAGATGTCAGAGGTTGGAGGTCAGAGTTAGAGGTCAGAGTTAGAGGTCAGAGGTCAGAGTTAGAGGTCAGAGGTCAGAGGTTAGAGGTCAGAGGTCAGAGGTTAGAGGTCTGTAGCAGGGAAGGTGAGAGGGTTAGGGTCAGAGATCAGAGTTAGAGGTTAGAGGTCAGAGGTCTGTAGCAGGGAAGGTGAGAAGGTTAGGGTCAGAGGTCAGATGTCAGAGGTTAGAGGTCAGAGTTAGAGGTCAGAGGTCAGAGGTCAGAGGTTAGAGGCTAGAGGTTAGAGGTCAGAGGTCAGAGGTTAGAGGTCTGTAGCAGGGAAGGTGAGAGGGTTAGGGTCAGAGGTCAGATGTCAGAGGTTAGAGGTCAGAGTTAGAGGTCAGAGGTCAGAGGTCAGAGGTTAGAGGCTAGAGGTTAGAGGTTAGAGGTCAGAGGTCAGAGGTTAGAGGTCTGTAGCAGGGAAGGTGAGAGGGTTAGGGTCAGAGGTCAGAGTTAGAGGTCAGAGATCAGAGTTAGAGGTTAGAGGTCAGAGGTTAGAGGTCAGAGGTTAGAGGTCTGTAGCAGGGAAGGTGAGAGGGTTAGGGTCAGAGGTCAGAGTTAGAGGTCAGAGGGCTGACCCCCCCATGAACACGGGTGTCAGGGGGTGATTTGTCTGCGTGGTCATGGGAACTAGAGATGTTGTCGGAGTTGTCATGGGAACTAGAGATGCACCTTTCAGGATTTGGGGGCCGATCACCGATCTCCAAAATCAGTATCTGCCGATCACAGAGTGAAATCCATAAATTCGTCAATATTGTTGTCTCATGTACAACACTGACATTGTATTATTAGGTATAAAAATCATGAATAGTTTTATTTCAGGCTGATACTTCTCCCTCTAGAGACTCTTAGAGACTCTCAGACTCGTGTAGCTACTAGAGTTGATACAAGTTCTAAACTATAAACCTTAGTTTTCCTGTGGAGAGAGGAATAAAATCTTAAAAACTTAAAATAATTCTGAATTATTAAGCTTTGCTAAAGCTTTAGCGATAGCATCTGCCGCGTGTGAGGAAACTCTTCACACTATGAACTCCAGATGTCCCTCGTGAAGCGACTGATACGACGTCGTCCTGCATGAGGGTTTGGATGTGACTTTATATAGTTTGGTAAAACTCGGCAGTTATTCATCATGCGGCCCTTTCCTGGTGTCGTGCGGCTCTTTTCCTGGTGTCATGCAGCTCTTTTCCTGGTGTCATCCAGCTCTTTTCCTGGTGTCGTGCGGCTCTTTTCCTGGTGTCATGCAGCTCTTTTCCTGGTGTCATGCAGCTCTTTTCCCGGTGTCATGCGGCTCTTTTCCTGGTGTCATGCGGCTCTTTTCCTGGTGTCATGCGGCTCTTTTCCTGGTGTCATGCGGCTCTTTTCCTGGTGGCAGCATCTTTACCTGGTGTCATGCGGCTCTTTTCCTGGTGTCGTGCAGCATCTTTTCCTGGTTTCATGCAGCTCTTTTCCTGGTGGCAGCATCTTTTCCTGGTGTCGTGCAGCATCTTTTCCTGGTGTCGTGCGGCTCTTTTCCTGGTGTCATGCGGCTCTTTTCCTGGTGTCGTGCAGCATCTTTTCCTGGTGTCGTGCGGCTCTTTTCCTGGTGTCATGCGGCTCTTTTCCTGGTGGCAGCATCTTTACCTGGTGTCATGCGGCTCTTTTCCCGGTGTCGTGCGGCTCTTTTCCTGGTGTCATCCAGCTCTTTTCCTGGTGTCGAGCAGCATCTTTTCCTGGTGTCATGCGTCTCTTTTCCTGGTGTCATGCGGCTCTTTTCCTGGTGTCATGCAGCTCTTTTCCTGGTGTCATACAGCTCTTTTCCTGGTGTCATGCAGCTCTTTTCCTGGAGTCATACAGCTCTTTTCCTGGTGTCATGCAGCTCTTTTCCTGGTGTCATGTGGCTCTTTTCCTGGTGTCATGTGGCTCTTTTCCTGGTGTCATGTGGCTCTTTTCCTGGTGTCATGTTACTCTTTTCCTGGTGTCATGCAGCTCTTTTCCTGGTGTCATGCAGCTCTTTTCCTGGTGTCATGCGGCTCTTTTCCTGGTGTCATGCGGCTCTTTTCCTGGTGTCATGCAGCTCTTTTCCTGGTGTCATGCGGCTCTTTTCCTGGTGTCGTGCAGCATCTTTTCCTGGTGTTGTGCAGCATCTTTTCCTGGTGTCATGCGGCTCTTTTCCTGGTGTCATGTTACTCTTTTCCTGGTGTCATGCAGCTCTTTTCCTGGTGTCATGCAGCTCTTTTCCTGGTGTCATGCGGCTCTTTTCCTGGTGTCATGCGGCTCTTTTCCTGGTGTCATGCAGCATCTTTTCCTGGTGTCATGCGGCTCTTTTCCTGGTGTCATGCGGTTCTTTTCCTGGTGTCATGCGGCTCTTTTCCTGGTGTCATGCGGCTCTTTTCCTGGTGTCGTGCGGCTCTTTTCCTGGTGTCATGCGGCTCTTTTCCTGGTGTCATACGGCTCTTTTCCTGGTGGCAGCATCTTTTCCTGGTGTCATGCGGCTCTTTTCCTGGTGTCATGCGGCTCTTTTCCCGGAGTCGTGCAGCATCTTTTCCTGGTGTCGTGCAGCTCTTTTCCTGGTGTCATGCGGCTCTTTTCCTGGTGTCGTGCAGCATCTTTTCCTGGTGTTGTGCAGCATCTTTTCCTGGTGTCATGCAGCTCTTTTCCTGGTGTCGTGCAGCTCTTTTCCTGGTGTCATGTGGCTCTTTTCCTGGTGTCATGTTACTCTTTTCCTGGTGTCATGCAGCTCTTTTCCTGGTGTCATGCAGCTCTTTTCCTGGTGTCATACAGCTCTTTTCCTGGTGTCATGCGGCTCTTTTCCTGGTGTCATGCGGCTCTTTTCCTGGTGTCATGCGGCTCTTTTCCTGGTGTCATGCGGCTCTTTTCCTGGGGTCATGCGGCTCTTTTCCTGGTGTCATGCAGCTCTTTTCCCGCTTGTGTTTGTGACGGAAATAGAGAAAGAAATCCACTCTCAAAATGACAGGGAAAAGATGCACGACCAAACGAAAATATGAAGATTAACACAGACGTTTTTAACAGAGTGGGAGAGTTTAATACCGGGGTCACCAATCCTGGTCCTATGACACCTGGCCGGTGTCATACATGTTTTACATGTTTCGCTGTTTCATTGCACCATGATAAAAGTGACTGTCGTTAAGAGAATTGTGCAGACCTCAATGACAAGCTGATGACGATGATTAATTAGAATCAGGTGTGTTAAAGCAGAAAAAACTCTAAAACATGCAGGACACCGGCCCTCGAGGACCAGGATTGGTGACCCCTGGTTTAATATATATAATATAAATTAAATATTGATATTTAACCGATATATCACGACAGGCCGTGGTATACGCTCATTATATCACAGCTGAGTGGCGTCTCCGGCCCGACGCCAAGTGATGCTTTTATAAAACGGTTACTAATAATGTAAATATGAAAGAGGAATACACAATCTATTTTATGTAGTTTTTAATTAATCATAAATACATATTATCCAGTAAAAATATCCCCACTGTGTAAAACAATAGTCCATCTCTCCAGATGTAGCTCCGCATGTCGGAGACAGGAACTCCTCCATCCATCATCCATCCATCCATCCATCCATCGTTAGCTCTTCCCCGCTCACGTTAGCTCCTCCCCGCTAACGTTAGCTCCTCCCCGGAGATCAACGTTTACCCTCAACATGCCTCATTAATTGTTAACGAAAATAAAAAATAAACTTTAGCACCAGCTACTTTCTGCTCCCTGCTGTAACCGTCATAAATCTGTACCAGTTGGTTGTTGTCATGGAAACATTGTTGCTTCCCTGACGTGGAATGATCTGTTGTGATGAGACCGTGGTATAAGCTCATTATACCACAGTTAACAACCAATCAGATCATTATACCACAGTTACCAACCAATCAGATCATTATAGCACAGTTAACAACCAATCAGATCATTATACCACAGTTAACAACCAATCAGATCATTATACCACAGTTAACAACCAATCAGAGTGCAGGATTTCACCTTTCTGTTTTCTAATGGTATTTTTCTGTCTCAGAGAGAACAGGAAGTGAGGTATCATGGGTAATTGATGGAGTGAAGGATTATGGGTAGTTGATGGAGTGAAGGATCATGGGTAGTTGATGTTTGCAGTAACACGGTAACCAGCTCTGGCCTCTGATTGCTTTATTTCCTCCTTGATGTGAGAAACTTTCAAATGTCTTCTCAGTTTCGTTGTGTTGAAATTCTTTTATAACATTTCTCCTCGGGTATTTCCACTACACACACTTTGCAAACTGCAAATTTGTTGTCCTTTTCGGAAATTCACATTGGCGACACCGGCCACGCCCCCTTCCAGAGGCCACGCCCCCTTTATAGAGGCCACGCCCCTCAGCACACCTGGGTATGAGGTGCGGGAACGCAGCGCAGGTGGTGGTTTGTTGTTGTAAACGTCATCAGCATCAGCATCGGCTTTGAACTATTATTTTGAGAACGCCGATCAAACCGATCGGGCTGTTATCGGCTGATACCGATCGATCGGTGCTTCTCTAATGGGAACCGATCGGGCTGTTATCGGCTGCAACCGATCGATCGGTGCTTCTCTAATGGGAACCGATCGGGCTGTTATCGGCTGCAACCGATCGGTTACTGATCGATCGGTGCTTCTCTAATAAACAGCTGCAGCAGCAACAGGAAGTTTAGATTTATTCTGTTCAAACGACTGCAGATGAAAATGAGCCTGATGGCTAAATCTGGATATTTACATTTAATATTTACTTATTTAAATGTTTATTACTATGCACTGTCCCTATTCTAAATTAATAAAATAAACAGGAAGTTCAGATGCATTCAGCCTTTAGATGCAAAACAATAGAAATAAAACTTCAAAAGGATCCTGAACTTAATTATAAAACAGATGAAATTCTATAAAATATACCTTAAACACATCTAATGAATATAAATAAATAATTAAACTGTGTGTGTGTGTGTGTGTGAGTGTGTGTGTGTGTGTGTGTGTGTGTGTGTGTGAGAGTGTGTGTGTGTGCCCGTCAGGAATCAGGGTCAGCGGTCCATTA